>NW_015166522.1:159163-166534 GCF_001447785.1 Gekko japonicus
GGTGGGCCGGTGAGGGGCTCTGCAACTTACCTGGCTGCTTCTTGCTCCTCGTGGCCTGACTGAGGGCTGCTGGGAGCAGGGGACAGGGCTTGCTGCATGTGCCCACCCCCTGGGCTCCTTATTGCCAGAGCTCCACTCCTGTGCACTCCCGCAGGAAATACTCTGCACAGCCAAGATGCTTTAAAGTTTGCCTCCATGCTAGAAAAGAGATGGATGGGATCTAATGACTGGATTCTCACAATTTAGGGTACATCAGTCTTCAGCAGTGTTCCCTCTAAGCTGAGTTAGTGTGAGCCAGCTCACAGTTTTTTAGCCTCCAGCTCACACATTATTGCCTTAGCTCAGGAAGGAGGGCTCCAGAGCAAACTAATGTATGCAGCAGCCAAATTGCTCGCTCGCAGCTTTAATGCCGGTAGCTCACAAAGTAGAATTTTTGCTCACAAGACTCCACAGCTTAGAGGGAACATCGGTCTCCAGTTCTGACATATTTATTACCTATGTTGTTCACACACACCCCAATGAACCCAAACAGATGATAAACAGTAACCAAGCTTGTCATTCTTGTAATCCGTTAAAAAAACATCTTCACTATTTTGCATGCTAATTTAACAAGCCACCTTGTATATACACAACTGCGTTCTGCAATTCCATTCCATTGTCTGACAAAGTGTGCGTGCACACGAAAGCTCCCCTCTTGAATAAAACTTCGTTGGTCTTAAAGGTGCCACTGGACTCTAACTTTGTTCCAAGAATTTCTCCCGTAAATGCTTTCCCCCCCAATCATTTTAAAACATTTTTTTAAAGGCGTGCGCTCCTTTAAGCAGAGTGGGGTGCTGTGGTTGACTAATTCCCGCAATGAGCAAGGGGGTTGGAGTAGGTGACCTCTAGGATCCCATCTAACACTGTGTCAAGAAACTCTCCTTTAAGATTTTTTTCTGCCCAAGTGTTAGCTTTCTTGACTCTAGAAGTCATCACCCCCACCTGCCGTCTTGTAAGCAGAATTGTTGCTTAGGCTGGCAGAAGGGATTAACTTGTAGCAGCTGAGAACTGTCATCTAGAGTGGCTGACAGCTTGCAATTTAGAGATCTGTCCTGGTCAGTGTTCCCTCTAAGCTGAGTTAGTGTGAGCTAGCTCACAGTTTTTTAGCCTCCAGCTCACAGATTTTTGTCTTAGCTCAGGAAGGATGGCTCCAGACCAAACCAACTTATGCTTGCAGTTGCCAAATTGCTGGCTCACAACTCTAATCCTAGTAGCTCACAAAGTAGAATTTTTGCTTCCAAGACTCCACAGCTTAGAGGGAACATTGGTCCTGGTAACTGCATTCTATTGCCTAAATGGCTTTTCTTTCTGCACTGAGAACTTCAGCCCCTCCAGAAAAAAAAACTTGCTCCACAAGCCACAAAATCCTGACTACTGGCCTGGTGGTACAAGGAGCAAAAGGAACTCCATTCTGCGTTTCTGGTTAGAAACAAGAATTAATTGCTCAGTAAGAGAATCCCTGTGCTTGCTTGCTCATAAAATAGCAAAGGAGAATTCCTTTGTATGGTATGTAAGATAACGGGACTCCACACCAGTCACCACAATTTAGAAAGGTTACCTGTCAAAGATATCATTCTACCCTCCCCTACCAATTAAGAAACTTGCTGAGAGTTCTAGGGAGTTACCTGCATGACAAAACATTGATGGGAAATGGATAAGAATTTGTGAGAACAGCCCTGCATGAGACAGACTCAACTGGGGCAGCCGTGCTGGTCTGAAGCAGCAGAATGAAGCCTGAGTCCAGCGGCCCCTTTAAGACCAACAAAGTTTTAGTCGAGGTCTGAGCTTTCATGTGCAGGTGTGTCTTAAAGGTGCCCCGGACCTAGACACAAACTTTGTTCTCATCTGTCATGAATCCTAAAATTACTTACCAAGTTGCTAGATTTTGTGTGTTGATCATGAATGATGAGGATATGGAAGTTGTATTATAACTAGAAGAAGAAGAGGAGGAGGAGAAGAGATTGGATTTATACCCCGCCCTTCACGACCCAAAGGAGTCTCAGAGCGGCTTACAAACTCCTTTCCCTCCCCCTCCCGACAACAGACACCCTGTGGGGTAGGTGGGGCTGAGAGAGCTCTGAGAGAAACTGCTCTTTTCGAGAACAGCTCCGACAGAACTATGGCTTGCCCAAGGTCATCCAGCAGGTGCGTGCAAAGGAGTGGGGAATCAAACCCGGTTCTCCCAGATTAGAGTCCGCACACTTCACCACGACACCAAACTGGCTCTCCAAACCACTCAACCAAACTAGGCTCAAATTTAAATTCTGCTTATATTAGGTATTTTGTTTTTATATATAAGGTGGTCTTTATTATAATTTTCATGTATACGGATGATCTAATGACTGTAGCAAATATACGCATACACTGTGGAGATTCTTGTGCTGTGGTGGCAGCCGCTACTACAACAACATGCGCAGCCAATCAATCAGTGGCCAATCAGAAGCCCTGCCTGGCAAAAGCCCCAACTGGCCCTGCCCACTTTCTAAAAATGTTGAGCAGGTGCCTTGAAAGGTGCCGGCGGGCACAATAGTGCCCACGGACAGCACGTTGGGGACTCCTGACCAATGCTCCCTCTAAGCTGTGGAGTCTTGTGAGCAAAAATTCTACTTTGTGAGCTACTGGCATTAAAGTTGTGAGCAAGCAATTTGGCTCCTTCTTAAATTAGTTTGCTCTGGAGCCCTCCTCCCTGAGCTAAGACAAAAATGTGTGAGCTGGAGGCTAAACAACTGTGCGCTAGCTCGCACTAACTCAGCTTAGAGGGAACACTGCTCCTGACCTAAAGCTTTGTTTTCAAGCACTCCTCCGAACGCTCCTCCTCCTCCAGTTTGGTGTATCGGTTAAGTGCACGGTCTCTAATCTGGGAGAACCAGGTCTGATTCCCCACTCCTCCACGTGCAGCAGCTGGATGACCTTGGGCAAGCCACAGTTCTGTCAGAGCTGTTGAAAGCTGTTCTCTCAAGGGCAGTCCCCGAGAGAGCTCTCTCGGCCCCACCTACCTCCAGTGTCCCCTCTAAGCTGAGTTAGTGTGAGCTAGCTCACAGCTATTTCGCTTCCGGCTCACACATTTTTTTCCTAGCTCAGGAAGGAGGGCTCCAGAGCAAACTAATCTGTGCATCAGCCAAATCGCTGGCTCACAATTTTAATGCCAGGAGCTCACAAAGTAGAATTTTTGCTCACCAAGACTCCACAGCTTAGAGAGCTTATTGCCTACCTCACAGGGGTGTCTGTTGTGGGGAGGGGAGGGGAAGGGAAAGGAGTTTGTAAGCCGCTCTGAGACTCCGAGCAAAGGGCGGGGTGTAAATCCAATCTCCTCCTCCTCCTCCTCCTCCTTTATCATCACACTCCTCCCCTGGAGTTCTCCTGGGATTACAACTAACCTCCACACTGCGATCAGTTCCCCTGAGGGAGGGAATGGCAGTTTTGGACGGTGGACTCTATGATACCACATCCCCCCACTGAGTTTCTTCTCCTCCCCCAAACTTCACCTTCCCCAGGTACCGCCCCCAGATCTCCTGGAATTTTCCGAACCAGAATCCTCAATCCTTCGCTGAATGTCACTGGCCATACTGGGATCATTATATGATGGACAAAATAGCTAACACATATGAAACACACACACGAGGGCACTCAGGATCACAGTCCAAATTTGTATGAAAGTGGCTTGCATTCATAACCTATTTCACAGAAAATGACATTCTGCCAGCACATGTCGGCTATGCCGAATGGTTTCATTTATGAGTTGCTTTTTCTTACTTTAAAGGTAAAGGTTCCCTTGCTCGAAAGCCAGTCGAGTCCGACTCTAGGGTTGCGGTGCTCATCTCCGTTTCAAAGCCAAAGAGCCAGCGCTGTCCGAAGACGTTTCCGTGGTCATGTGGCCGGCATGACTAAACACCAAGGCCCACGGAACGCTGTTACTTTCCCACTGGAGTGGTACCTATTTATCTCCTTGCAATGTCTTGCTTTCGAACCGCTAGGTTGGCAGGAGCTGGAACTAGAGACGGGAGCTCACTCCGTCGTGTGGCACACTCGGGTCTCGAACTGCTGAACTACCGACCTTCCACAGCCTGCAGTTCAGCGTCTTAACCACTTGAGTAACTCTGGCAAAAAAAGATAAAGTTGGTCTGGCATGACTTATTCTTGATAAACCCATGCTGGCTACTACCAATTAACTCATTCCGCTCAAGGTGCTCACAGACAGAGCGTTTAATAATCTGCTCTAGGAGTTCCCCAGGAGCTTCAGTGTCTTCCACAGGTTTTGCCCCGTTGCACAGTCTGCCAAAATACGAGCGGGGCGCTCCATTTTGCGGGAAGCAGGGATTTTCGCAAAGCTGTGCCCTCTCTCCATCCACTGAGCCCTTGCCTTGGCTGACTTTTTAAAACTCCCACACTGGTCTGGCACCTTCAACCATGACCAAATGCCTTGGAAACTGCATTTCCAAGCTGCCAGCCAGGTCGTCTGGTGTAAGGCTTAAGGAGGTTCCGAGGAATTTGAGCCATGGCTGATTGGCATGATTATAGTCTGCGGGAGAAACTCCTCCAAGAGGGCTACGGTTACATGAATGACGTCGGAGTCATCAGTTGCCTTCCTTTGGAATGTTGGCGCTCTGTGGGTTCATTAAGTCCGTACACCTGGCATGTGTTTCTCCGGAACCTGCACTGAAGTGTAATTATTGGCTCATATCTGTCAGGATCCACAGCAAAACAATGAAGTATACGCTCCCAGGAAGGTTTTACTTTTATTGCTTTTTCTTACTTTAGTAAAGGTAAAGGTTCCCTTGCTCGAAAGCCAGTCGAATCCAACTCTAGGGTTGCGGTGCTCATCTCCGTTACAAAGCCGAAGAGCCAGCGCTGTCCGAAGACGTTTCCGTGGTCATGTGGCCGGCATGACTAAACACCGAGGCGCACGGAACGCTGTTCCCTTCCCACCGAAGTGGTACCTATTTATCTACTTGCAATTTCTTGCTTTCGAACTGCTAGGTTGGCAGGAGCTGGAACTAGAGACGGGAGCTCACGCCGTCATGCGGCACACTCGGGTCTCGAACTGCTGAACTACCGACCTTCCACAGCCTGCAGTTCAGCGTCTTAACCACCTGAGCCACCGCAGCTTACTTTACTTTGCCTTTATTTTAGGGTCTGAGCACCCTCTTTCCAAAAGCTTGCACATATATCTTAATGATATTACACAATACTCACATCTTAATAGCAGGATACTAGGGACCTTAACAAAGGGTATAAGGCTTAAGTCAGGTGTGGTTCATTGAGCTATACAGAGTTATTGAAATGTTTTAGGTGTATATGTTTACACTTCGTTGTAATAGTGTTGAATGCATTAATGTTTATGCTTCCTGGTTTCTCCTGTATATTTGACTTATCTTTTAATTTAAAAAATAACTCTGGGGAAAAAAATACTTCTAGGGAAATTCTATCAGCGGCTTAAAACATGCAGCTTTGTTTATCGAAACCCAACTTCTGCTCCGAGTGAAGCGAAAAGCACCTAACAGTTCGAGCGCGGCCACCATTTTATGGCCCATCGCGTAACCAACAGGGATGTTTTAACAGCTATTTCGGTACCCTTTCGTGCCATTAGTCAGGCAGGAGGAAGTGGTCATCATTCCAGACATCTGTGAACAACTTCGTCTGGACCCCTCCGCCTCCCACACTGCCCCGTCTTTGTTTTATTCTAAAAATAGGTGCATTCCCACTCCATCAGATCTTTCTTAAAAAGCAAAGTCTTAAGCGACACGCCAAAAATACATATCTGAAATAAAAAATAAGCAAAGTCAAAGTAATTTATGACGGGATTACACCGGCATAAAACACAGAATGACATATACTATAGTCATTTCCCAAAATCGTTAAAAGTTTCAGATAGACCTATAATAAACTTTGTATAAGAAACTGTAAATCGCATTCCAATAATTACACAGGGATAGATTGTGAGAGAAGGATGTTAACCTTTAAGACTTAAAATTTATAACATTATACGTATTATATTGGCTTACGTCGTGCTTTGCGTTTTCTCACTTTCTGGAACGCCCAGTCAAGATTTGAAGGCTGCTGCACAGAATTTCGCACACAGAGATGCCTTGCCATTTTTTTAAAAAGTGCAAATTATTAAACAACATGTCAAAAATGCAGGTCTGGGAGGCGCGCGGCGATGCCGACACGGATGGCCACCTAAAACCGCCGCTCCGATCCCCCCCCTTTTTACACTTTAAACTTGTTTAAAAAACGGCGAAATTGAACCTAAACATGGGGGGAAACGACGGAGTGGACACACAAAAAGGTACTGCTAAGCTCGGGAACAAGTGGCCCTCTCAGAAAGATGGTAAAAATGCAGGTCTGAAATAAAAATAAGCAAAGTCCAGGGCTATTTTGGGGCGGGAACGCACAGGGACGGCATTCCAGCTGGCTTCAGAGTTGGCCATGCCAACTACAGTGAAAACCTCTGCACGATTGGCTACAGAGGGAAGGCCTGGAGAGCGACTAACCCCCCCCCCAGCGACTCTGAGGCGGGCGGGCCAGGGGGGGCCCTGGAAGGATCGGGGAGGCATTTAAATGCCCCCCCATGCTTTCCCTAGCCTGTCCAAGGGCCGGCTTTTCCTGGGCTCCCCGCAGCCGTGGGGTGCCCAGGCAAGCCAAGGGAAGGCATGGGGTGTGGCCTAATATGCTAATGAGTTCCTGCTGTTGGGTGTGGCCTATTATGCTAATGAGTTCCTGCTGGACTTTTTCTACAAAAGAAAGCCCTGGCAAAGTCAGAAATCAACATACAGTCATGGTTTCATCACACATCAGCAGATGCTCAAAAAGTCCTTACCTATTCTACCGGGAAGAAATACTGCCTTCACTCTGGGGTTGCCACCCTCCTGGTGGGGGCTTGAGATCCGTGTTCCCTCTAAGATGAGTTAATTATACAAAATTAATTATACAAAAGTTTTAAGAGGGAGGACTCCTTTTAGTCTATTTTGAATAAGTGCTCAGTCTTCCTCCAACAGAGGTCCGGATATCCTCCTGTTTCAGTGTCTTCCTCAGGGAGTTCAACAGATATTTGCAAGCACAAGGTTGCCAACTACCAAAATACTTATCCAAATTTTTTTCAATGAACGCCGCAAAAATTCTTTCTTTGTGAGCTCAAAGCTTCCTCCAGAGTGAAAAGTACGTTCCTTTCTATGTATTAAGGCTTATATGATAAATAATGTATGGCGAATAAATTGTAAAAATATAAAACAAAAAATATATAAACATTATTTGATATATTTTATAATCGTCTGTAGCATGGTATTTGCTGATTTTTTAATATTTCCTACTTACCGTGGGTCCTATTTTGGTTTC
>NW_015166522.1:167028-173114 GCF_001447785.1 Gekko japonicus
CCGCGTTCTCTTTGCGCTGAGGAAAAACGCGGGGGGGGGGGGAGAGATGTGTTGAATAGACCCATAAATTGGAAAGGAGGGGGAACATGAGAACATAAGAGAAGCCATGTTGGATCAAGCCAACACTCTGTGTCACACAGTGGCCAAAAATACCAGGGGCCATCAGGAGGTCCACCAGTGGGGCCAGGACACTAGAAGCCCTCCCACTGTTGCCCCCCCCAAGCCCCCCAAATGGGGCTGCAATGGAAGGGAGAGAAGGAAGTTGTTGTTGGAAGTTCCAGATGCATCATTCCCTGTCTCAAATCTCCAGAGAGCTAGATAGGCACACTGAACGTTCTTCCAGTCTTTACTCTTCGGCCACTGTCCCCTTTGAAATGCAGATTGTGCTCTCAGGGACCATTTCCCCTTCCTTCCACTCTCTCACTCACTTGAAGACAAACTCTCTCCCTGCATCTACCAAGAGGGATGACATGCGGTCCCCTATCGGCACCAGGAGGCAGTTGGGCCTCTTGCCATCTGCTTCCATCCTTTAGCTAGTAAGTTAGTACTCTGTCGTGTCCCTACTCTTTCTCTTCTGAACTTGCAACGTGGCTCTCTGTAGCTTTGTAAGCTGGGGGATCTGGTAAAGTGATGCTCCTGCGTCTGTAGCTTTATTTAAGCACTCTGCTAACTAGTGGGAACTGGACTAACCACAGTTAAACTCAATAGTTGTACCGGAGGACCCATGGATATCCTTTGCTCAGGGAGCCGTAATAACCTTCCAAACCAAGAATGATAAGAGTCGCAATCTTTTCTTCCCTGCTGGGACCAATGTCAACTTCTAATTTTTTTGGCTGTCAAGTTGCAGCCAAACTATGGCTACCAGGCTTCCCAAGTACTTACCGTGATTCGGCGGGGGACACAGACGTCTTCACAGGATTATTCCTGCGGGGACAACAGACGCGCCGTACCATGCCGTCGCCAGGAAGTGACGCTGGGTGATCCTCTGGCAATGGGGCTCGAAACTCGATGGTACCGTCGAGTTTTCAGCCCCATTGCCAGAGCGTCGCCTAGCGTCACTTCCTGGCGACGGCATGCTGTGTTACAGGGAGGAATGGTCCGGCCGGGGAGCATGTTTCCCCCGCCGGATCGCAGTAAGTACTTGGGAACCCTAATGGCTACCCTGCTTGAGGCAAGACAGAAACAGAGGTCTTTTGCCACTGCCTGCCTCTGCGTAGCAACCCTGGGGTTCCTTGGTGGTTTCCCATCCAAGGACTAGCCAGAGCCGACCCTGCTTCGCTTTCAAGATTCCCCACTCCTCCACATGCAGCTGCTGGCATGACCTTGGGTCAGTCACAAGTTCTGTCAGAGCTGTTCTCTCAGGAGCAGTCCTCGATTCGAAAGAGCTCTCTCAGCCCCACCTACCGCAGAGGGCTTCTGTCATGGGGAGAGGAATGGAAAGGAGATTATAAGCCGCTCTGTGGTTTTGATTAGGGTAGCCAACCTCCATTGAGTTTGTCCTTCAAAGCAGCCATTTTCTCCAGGGGAACTGATCTCTGTCCTGTGGAGATCAGTTGTGATACTGGGAGATCTCCAGACCAGTGTTCCCTCTAAGCTGAGTTAGTGTGAGCCAGCTCACAATTTCTTAGCCTCCGGCTCACACATTTTCCTCTTAGCTCCGGAAGGATGGGGCTCCAGAGCAAACTCATTTATGCAGCAGCCAAATGGCTCACTCACAAGTTTAATGCCAGGAGCTCACAGGGTAGAACGCTTGCTCACAAGACTCCACGGCTTAGAGGGAACATCGCTCCAGGCCCCACCTGAAGAGATCGGGCTGTCCTGAGCCATCCAGGTCAGAGCTAATATCAAGTTAGGGGAGAGGAGTTTTGCTTCGCAGCAGTGCAGGGCAGAAAGGGTGAAACTCCTTTTGCTGCAAATTGGAAAACAAAGTAGAGTTTAATATTAAAACACAATGGATCACATGAAGCTGCCTTCTACTGGATCAGACCCTGGGTCCATCAAAGTCAGTACTGCCTACACAGACTGGCAGCCGCTCTCCTGGGTCCCAGGTCAAGGTCTTCCCCATCACCTACTGCCTGGTTCTTTTAATTGGAGATGCTGGGGATTGAACCTGGGACCTTCTGCATGCCAAGCGGAGGCTCTACCACTGAGCCAGGGTCCCAGCTCAAGGTCTTCCCCATCACCTACTGCCTGGTTCTTTTAACTGGAGATGTTGGGGGTTGAACCTGGGACCTTCTGCATGCCAAGCAGAGGCTCTACCACTGGGCCAGGGTCCCAGCTCAAGGTCTTCCCTATCACCTACTGCCTGGTTCTTTTAACTGGAGATGTTGGGGGTTGAACCTGGGACCTTCTGCATGCCAAGCAGAGGCTCTGCCACTGAGCCAGGGTCCCAGCTCAAGGTCTTCCCCATCTGGACCTACCGCCTGGTTCTTTTAACTGGAAATGCCGGGGACCAAACCTGGGACCTTCTGCATGCCAAGCAGAGGCTCTACCACTGAGCCATGGCCCCTCCCCTATAATATGTGACACAAGAAGCTGCCTTATACTGAACCAGACCTTTTTTGGTCCATCAAGATCAGTATTGATTACTCAAAGTGGTAGCAGCTCTCCAGGGTCGCAGGCAGAGGTCTTTCCCATCACCTACTGCCTGGTCCTTTCAAATAGAGATGTCAGGGATCATAGGAGTAAACTTTGGGGGTGCTAAGGGGCACTAGCACTCCCCGGATTTGGCCGGGGAAAGTGGCAGGCGATATTGACAAAGACTCAGTCATAATGGATGGCGGCAGAAGCACAAGACTCCTGTAAATGAACATCCGTGAAAACTTTTAAAATGTTCCCCTAACAGGCTTTTCTGTCTTTCCTTTCTCAGTGCTGTATTTGTGACTGTTAGTTTGTCCTATGCACTTGGTACATATATTTGCATATCTTAAAGTGACTATCCTAAAAGTAAATTTAAAAAACGGGACACAGCGGGAGATCGCTGAGATACCGCTATAACTGCTGAAGAAGAAGAGAAGAAGAGGAAGAGATTGGATTTATACCCCGCCCTTCACTACCCAAAGGTGTCTCAGAGCGGCTTCCAAACTCCTTCCCCTCCCCACTACAGACACCCTGTGAGGCAGGTGGGGCTGAGAGAGCTCTTTCAAGGACTGCTCCTGAGAGAACAGCTCTGAGAGAACTTGTGACTGTCCCAAGGTCACACCAGCAGCTGCATGTGGAGGAGTGGGGAATCAAACCCAGTGCTCCCAGATTAGAGTCTGCCTTCCTAACCACTACACCAAACAGGCTCTCTACACTACACTGGCCAACTCCTCCCTTTTCCGAGTTTCATCCCAGCCCAGAGGCTTTGTTAGGGGGGTGCCCAGGCCCTTCTAAATTTCTGGGGATCCCCTCCCTAAATCCCCTATGGTCCCGCCTCTCTAGATAGTGCCAATGGAGGCCCCTCCCTGTGATGTCACTGGCTCCTCCCTATGATGTCACTGGGCCCCAGTTCTTTTAAGGACCTAGTACAGCAATGCCTCTGGCCCAGCCCCAGCACCCCCCGGGGATATCCCTTGCTGGGGATGGAACCTGGGCCCTCCTGCACGCCAAGGAGACCCCGTCACAGATCTCCCCTGCAGTGTTGGCCCTCAGAAAGCTTTCTTTGGGCAGGTCCTTGGAATGTTTAATCAAGGCATGACAAATGGGGTCTATGGCAAAAGGCAGATTCCATTACGGCACTCTAGAGACGGGTCGACAGAGGGCGAGATTGCAGCTTCATTCCTTATCTGCCTGACTCACCCACCCTATCTCGGGACAACTCATTCACCTTGAAGGTTTGCAACATTCCGATCGGGAAAATAACAGGGCAGGCCTCCACCTTGGCCGACGTCCACCTGTTGCAAAGGAGAATGAAGACAGTCTGCCCGTTTATCAGCCTGCTGCGTCTAGCCCGCTTGCGGGGAGGGCGGGGTATAAGTGAAATAAAATAAAATAAAAATAATAAATAGGTTGGAGATGCCGCTGAATTCCACCTGGGAAGGGCACTGTGGGTTTTTTTTGATTAGGGTAGCCGTCACAGTGTTCCCTCTAAGCTGAATTAGTGTGAGCTAGCTTGCAGTTTTTTAGCCTCCGGCTCGCACGTTTTTTGTCTCCGCTCAGGAAGGGATGTCTCCAGAGCAAACTAATTTTATGCAGGAGCCAAATCGCTCGCTCACCACTTTCATGCCAGTCGCTCGCAATGTAGAATTTTTGCCCACAAGACTCCACAGCTTAGAGGGAGCATTGGTAGCCGATAATAATTATTGTGGTTTTCATCTGTCAGACTGACGATTCAGCTTTTATGGGAATGTTTTACTGAGATGTTGTTCGCTGCCCTGAGCTCTGTTCACAGGGGAGGGCGGTCTATAAATCAAATATATAAAAATACGTAAATAAATGAGTCCACCCTCCAAAGCAGCCATTTTCTCCCGGGGAACTGATCTCTGTCCTCTAGAGATCAGTGGTCATTTTGGGAGATCTCCAGACCCCACCTGGAGTTTGGCAACCCTGGGGGGCGAGTATTCTTCTAGCAAGTTTGAGGTCAAGAATAAGGTTTCCATATTCCAGGGGGCACCCGGAGATCTCCCACAGTTACAACTGCTCTCCGGACATCCAAGATCAGTTCCCCTGGAGAAAATGGCCACTTTGGAGGGTGGACTTAGGGTTGCCAGGTCTGGGTTGGAAAATACCTGGAGACTTTGGGGGTGGATCCAGGAGAGGGCGGGGTTTGGGGAGGGGAGGGGCTGCAGCATGGTACAATGCCATAGAGTCCACCCTTCAAAGCAGCCATTTTCTCCAGAGGAACTTATCTCTGTCAGCTGGAGATCAGTTGTAAAAGCAGGAGATCCCCAGGCCCCACCTGGAGGCTGGCAACCATGGGTGGACTCCTTGGCACTATACCCTGCTAAGGTCCCTCCTCCTCTCCCCAAACCCCGCCCCCAAATCTCCAGGTATTTCCTAACCCACAGCTGGCAATCCAGCAATGAAAGAGAGCTTGCCAGTGCGTCAAGTTGCCATTTTGAACAAAACTTAAGAGACTCAGCAGAGTAAGGTGACCCGTTCTTTCCAGGGACGGTTTTTGCCATGTCCAGCCGAGTCAGGCTTTGATGACAACAACATGTGTCACAGCTGGGTGCCCCATCTGAAAACGAGGAAGCATCTGGAGGACAAGGCAAAGGTCGAATCCGACATACAGCCCTGCCTTTTCCTATTGAAAGAACCTGGTTTCCTACAGTGTGTGTATGGGGGGTCAAATCCTGCCTTCCTGCAAAATCCTGCCTTCCTGCAAGCAGGGGATGTTTATCCAATAACATGGCACCAGGATCTGCTGCCGCTTGCAAAAATGCAGGCCTTTTTTGGGGGGGGGAATGCGCCGGAACGGAGTTGCGGAACCTCTTCGACAAGACTCTTTTAAAAACTTTTAAAGGTTTGTAGTGTTTTCAGTGCACAGTTTGAAAACTTCACTGCCCTCTTGAGAATTCCGGCACCTCTTTTTCCCAAAAAAAGAGGAAAAAAGCCCTGCGAAAATGTCTGCGACGACAACCACCGAAATCCAAAATGGCTTTGATAGACAAAAGACGAAGGATGAAGGAGTTGATTTCCCAGGAGATTGGTGGCGCGGAAATAAGCAGGGCTATTTTGGGGCAGGAACGCACAGGAGCGGAGTTCCGGCTGGCTCCCGAGTTGGCCACGCCCAGCAGGGACTCATTAGCATAATAGGCCACACCCAACAGCAGAAACTCATTAGGATTGGCTACATTAGGGGTGTGTGGCCTAACATGCAAAGGAGTTCTTGCTACAAAAAAGGCCCTGGGTTTTGACAACAAACAAGGTCAACAGAATAAGAAGCAAAAGGTGGGTGTGGCTGGATGACCAGACTTCTGGTAACATGGGGGTGCGGCCTAATGTGGTAATGAGCTGTGCTGTCAGGGGTGTGGCCCAATAGGCTAATGAGTTCCTGCTGTTGGGTGTGGCCTATTATGCTAATGAGTTCCTGCTGGGCTTTTTCTACAAAAAGAGCCCTGGAAATAAGTATTGTTAAAGACATATTTTTTTTCCTATTGTGG
>NW_015166522.1:176283-177563 GCF_001447785.1 Gekko japonicus
AGTCCACCTGTCTGAAATCACTCCCCTCTCCAAGATATAAGGACAGATGGACTCATATTCTAGCTATAGAGAAAAGCAGGAGTCCAGGAGCACCTTAAAGACTCACAAAATTCGTGGCAAGGGAGGAGCTTTTGTGAGTCCTAGCTCACGTCTTCAATCATCTCACAAAGATAATTACAAATCCTCAGTTATCTTACAAAGGAGTTTTAAAGGGAGATTGGAAAGAGAGACTCCTGAATTGCAACCGATAACGAAGCTCAAGACAATGCATCCAACTGGACTGAATCAAGACCTAGGTTTTCTGTCTCATTACCAAAGCTGATTTTCCCACGCCATCCCTCTGCATATCACACCTAATCCAAACACGCCTGCTATTGTCATTTGGTCTCTGAAATCGCTCCACTCTCTAAGATATAAGTTGGGGGGACACCCTCACACACCCCAAGCAAGCACCATAAATAAAAAATTTCAAAAATGAAAGTTGGGGGGCCTGGGCTGGATGGGAAGTCAGGGTGGGTGGTCCCTGAGAGACCCCAATGTAGCTCCAGGCCCGCTTGGTGGTCTCCCAGACAAGTACTAGCCAGGGTTGACCCTGCTTAGCTTCTGAGGTCCACCGAGACTGGGCTAGCTTGGACCATCTAGGCCAGGGGTGTCGAACTCATTTGTTATGAGAGCCGAATCTGACCTAAACAAGACCTTGCTGGGCCGGGCCACGCGTGTCATAAATGGTAATGTCAGGTAGGGGAGATATAAACTTTATAAAGGACACAAAGGGTGGGTTTTTTTCTACTTAAAATAAAAAACATGCTTAAAACATTAGCCCTCTTGCAATATTTTGTTTATGTAACCGTGTCTGATAACTGACACCTCTTGCTCTGAATTGTTTGCATCAAAACGTCTGTGCTGTTGCCATCTTGAGCAGGCTGTTCAGGTGCGTATCTGTATGGTGCAAACCTACGATGATGCAGCAGCAGCAGAACCAGAAGAAGAAGCAGAAGACAGCCAGTTCCACTGCGGGCCTGAGAGAAGCCCTCCGGAGGCCTGATCCGGCCCCAGGCCTCATGTTTGACACCTCTGGCTTAGAGGGAGCACTACTAACCTTGACGTCTTCATGCTCTGAGGGTCTTCTCTTCAGCTGTCAAAGATAACAGTTCTTTCTATTCTTGCAGCATAAAGAAGATTGTATATAGGCTCAGTCCCTTTAAGATCTTATTTCAGCAGGGTTTATGTCCTGCTTGTAACTGTGCGTTATTTAATGTAATTACACACTTTGTACTTTA
>NW_015166523.1:0-2598 GCF_001447785.1 Gekko japonicus
CTCAGCAATTTCATGGAGTGCCCACGGTTAAAGACGGAGGGGCTTCAATGGGGCATAATGCCATAGAGTCCACCTTCCAAAGCGGCCACTGTCTCCCGGTGAATTGATCTCTGTCACCTGGAGATCAGTTGTAATCCCGAGAGATCTCCAGCCACTAGGGATGGGTACGAAAGGGGAAAAAGTGGTTTGTGGTGGTTTGTGGTTTGTGGTGTGCCTGGTTCACGAACCATGAACCATCACGGACTTTTAGGGCTTTGGTTCATGATGCTTGTGATGTGATAGAACAGGCCACCCGGCATGCTAAAGACACCAAACCCACAGGGGATCTCTGGCTGACTCTCTATTTACCCTCCAAGTTTGGTGAGGACTGGATTTGCAGAGTCTGAGTTACGGCCTCCAAAGACAGTGCCCCCAACCTCCATTGTTTCCAATGGAGGGGGGGGAAACAGCAAAAACCCAGGGGCAACAGAAGCCCAGCAGAACAGAATAAAAATCCCAGAGAATCTCTGCAGTAGAAAATGAAGGTAGAGGAGCAATTCTGCAAGCCCAGCAGAACCAATGTGCCCAGCAGAACCAGTGCCCACTGTGGCACTGCAAACCCAACAGGACTACGGTCAAGCCAGAGGAGCTCTGCAGTAGAAACTGAAGGTCATGGTGGGGATCACTGATGAACAATGGATGGCAGCAAGAAACCCTGTGGTCCAAACCTGGACTTTACCTTGATCCTCGCACCTCTTTGTCTGTCTGGCCTAGGGACTGGGCATAGCAGCCAGACACCCCGATTTGCATGCTGTAAGATCCCAAGTTCGATCCTTGGTCTTTCACATTGAAAGATCGCAGGTCGATGGGGTTGAGAAAGACCACCACCCCTTTGCTGGAGACCCCAGAGAACCTCCAAAAACTCTGAATGACATAGACTGGTTGTTTGACTCTTATATAAGGCAGTTTCTTATGTACATCGCTAACCTCTTTGTGATAGAAAAGTGGAGAGAGAAATTAGATTTTGTTCCTGAAGGTGTGCTTGCTTCTGGATCCCCCTACTACCTCCTCAAGCTGTATAATATATAGATCATTACAAGGCTGCCAAAAGACTATCCTCTCATCCAAAACCTCCCTGACCCTGTAAAATCTACCCTGATCATGACTTTGGGAAGAATGAATAGGAAGACCAGAGGATGTAGTGATGGCCATAGATACAGAGGGCTTTCAAAAGGGATTAGACAGATTCATGGAGGATCATCATCCATGGAAGAGAGGTCTATCAATTACTAGCCACGGTGACCTAAGAGAACATCCACATGCAGAGGTAGTCAAGTTTAGAATCCCAGGGCCAGGGGACAACTTCAGGGGAAGGCCTCAGCCTCTATGCCCTGTTGCTGGACCTCTAGAGGAGCTGGTTGGCCACTGTTTGAGACAGGAGGCTGGACTAGATGGACCACTGGTCTGATCCAACAGGGCTCTTCTTATGTTCTAATGAAGGCCTCAGCCTCTATACCCTGTTGTTGGCCCTTGAGAGGAACTGGTTGGCCACTGTGTGAGACAGGAGGCTGGATTAGATGGACCACTGGTCTGATCCAACAGGGCTCTTCTTATGTTCTAATGAAGGCCTCAGCCTCTATACCCTGTTGTTGGCCCTTGAGAGGAACTGGTTGGCCACTGTGTGAGACAGGAGGCTGGATTAGATGGACCACTGGTCTGATCCAACAGGGCTCTTCTTATGTTCTAATGAAGCTTGTGTTCTTATGACCTATCAACATCTGTCCATTCTTCAGTAAAGGGACAACCGTTCGACAGTCCAGACGCCGTCGAGGATCCGACCCCAGCCTAACGAAAGACCCCTGCTTCCCCTCCTGCTCTGCAGACCCTCACCTCCATTTTGACAAGACTTCCCCGGGAGCCAATCCCAATTCCGAAAAACAACGTACAAACGTCTTGCGGCGTGATTTCCCCTCTGACAAGTTTTGCACGCAAAGCGAGGAAGTAAATCAGGCGCTATGTTAATTATAAGCTCCCCTGGAAGGCGAGGGGGTGTGCGTGAGGTGCGTCGGGGGAGTGGAAAATCGATGCTAATTGCTAAATGGGATGGAAAGAAATTGACGCGGCACGCCAGACGGGGCGGACGGGGAGGACATATTACCTGGGCTGGAAAACATCAATAGGGGGAAGAGGGAACGGCTCAGCGGGGCCTCTACGAGATTACCCGAGTGACAGGATTTAGTTCATTAAAGGCCCCGCTCTGCCTTCCCCCTCCGTCTCGCGGAAATGTCAGACCGTCTCAGCCACTCATTAGCCAGAGTCGTGTTTGCCAGGAGGGCGACTCAGTGGGACTTCTAAAAAAATAAATACAGAGCTGAGGCTCCCCGGCTGGATCTTGGGTCTGGCAGTCTAGGAGCCGGCGGGGGTGAAAAGGATGTTTGTCAGCTCCAGGTTAGAAAATTCCTGGAGATTTGGCGTGGGTGGGGCCTGGGGAGGGTGGGGTTTGGGGAGAGACGTCAGGGGATGATAATGCTATAGAGTCCACCAGAACAAGAAGGGAGGAGGAGGAGGAGGAGAAGGAGGAGGAGATTGGATTTGTACCCTACCCTTCACTACCCGAAG
>NW_015166523.1:2625-6371 GCF_001447785.1 Gekko japonicus
TCACACCCAACAGCAGAAACTCATTAGCATATTAGGCCACACCCCTGACAGCACAGCTCAGTAGCACATTAGGCCGCACCCCCATGATACCAGAAGTGTGGTCATCCAGCCACACCCACCTTTTGCTTGTTATTCTGTTGTCAAAACCCAGGGCCTTTTTTGGTAGCAGGAACTCCTTTGCATGTTAGGCCACACACCCCTAAAGTAGCCAATCCTAATGAGTTTCTGCTGTTGGGTGTGGCCTATTAAGCTAATGAGTTCCTGCTGGGTGTGGCCAACTTGGGAGCCAGCCGGAACTCTGTTCCTGTGCGTTCCTGCCCAAAAATAGTCCTGTGGCTGACCCAAGGTCACACCAGCAGCTGCATGTGGATGAGTGGGGAATCAAACCTGGTTCCCCCAGGTTAGAGTCCACGCTCTTAACCACTACACCAAGCAGCCATTTTTTTTTCCTTTGGAAAACTGATTTCTTTTGTCTGGAGCTCAGTTGTCACGCTGGGAGACCTCCAGGCCTTACCTGGAGTTTGGCAACCATAACTGAGACAAAGATTTGGGAGGTGGAGCCTGGGTCGGCAGGACTTAGGGCTTGGAGGGACCTTGCATCTGGTTTCCTGGCAACTGTTCACCTGTCCCGTTCCCCTTTCCACAAAGCGTTCCTAAGAAACCCCTTGCGTTCCATCCAAATCCTTCAAGATGGGTTGCCGTCTTAGTCTGTCTACAGCAGCAGAAAAGAGCAAGAGTCCCGGAGCACCTTTAAGACTAACCAAATATGTGGCAGGGGAGGAGCTTTCGTGAGCCACTGCTTGCTTCTTCAGATAGATCCAGACAGGTAGTAGCCATGTTAGTCTGTCTGTAGTAGCAGAAAAGAGCAAGAGTCCAGGATGGGGTTGCCAGGTCTGGGTTGGAAAATACCTGGAGACTTTGGGGGTGGATCCAGGAGAGTGTGTTTTGGGGAGGGGCCTCAGCATGGTACAATTCACCCTTCAAAGCAGCCATTTTCTCCAGGGGAACTGATCTCTGTCAGCTGGAGATCGGTTGTAAAAGCAGGAGATCCCCAGGCCCCACCTGGAGGCTGGCAACCCGAGTCCAGGAGCACCTCAGAGACTAACAAATTTGCGGCAGGGTATCCGAAGGAGAGAGCAGTGACTCACAGAAGCTCATACCCTGCCACAAATTTTGCTGGAGAAGACTCTTGAGAGTCCCTCGGACTGCAAGAAGATCAAATCAGTCAATCCTCAAAGAAATCAACCCTGACTGTTCCCTGGAAGGCCAGAGACTGAAGCTGAAGCTCAAAGACTTTGGCCACCCAATGAGAAGGGAGCCCTCACTGGAGAAGACCCTGATGCTGGGAAAGATTGAGGGTCAAAGAAGACGGGGACGGCAAAGGATGAGATGGTTGGACAGTGTCATCGATGCAACGAACATGAAATTGAGCCAACTTCAGAGGACGGCGGAAGACAGGAGGGCCTGGCATGATCTGGTCCATGGGGTCGCGAAGAGTCGGACTCCACTGTGCGACTGAACAACAACAAAGATCCAAATCCTTGCCTGCCATTCCTTTCACGTCCTTCAGGAGGGGCTGTGGCTCAGTGGAAGAGCCTCTGCCTGGCTTGCAGAAGGTCCCAGGTTCAATCTCCGGCATCTCCAGTTAAAAGGCCCAGGTAAGAGGTGAGGTGAAAGACCTCTGCCTGAGACCCTGGAATAGGGTTGCCAAGTCCTACCTTTGGAACAGTGCGGGGACTCCCGGACGTCCCCGGGAGTGTCCTGGCGTGCGCGCTTCGCGCACGTGCTGCAATCTCATCACCCGGAAGTGACGCAATTGCGTCGGGCACATTGGGGGCGGGGCCACAATTATCCAAAGGAAAACCATAGAGTTTTCCCTCAGATGATAGAGCGTTCCCCCCCCCCCCCCCAACGTGCCTGTTGCGATCCCGCCCCCCCGGTGACGTGTCCACGCCGGGGGGGGGGAACGCTTTGGGGGTGGGGTCCCGCCAGCCCAATCTCCGCCGGCGGGGAACGGGTCTCTCGGGTGAGGGTTTCCCCGCCCCCCGGGGGGACTTGGCAACCCTACCCTAGAAAGCCACTGCCAGTCTCAGTAGAGAAGACTGGGCTTGATGGACCGAGGGTCTGATCTAGCATCCTCTGACACACCTTCACTTGAACCATTCATTTCCTTCTTTTCAAAATAGCCACCCTTGTTTCCGTACTGAGCTACAGTTGGCCACCCAATGAAGTCACAAGTTGCAAACCCCTGGCCTAGGGGAGCATCTGAAGCCATGGTGTCGGGTTTGGGGCTCGTGAATCCCTGAAGCCCTCCTTCCTTATTCCTGCTCTACAAAGCCTAGCTGACCAGAAACTCTGTTCTTCCAATAGAGGGCAGTCACACACAGGCCAAAGGCCCAGTGTGCTGGAGCCAAACCCCCACCCACCAAAATCTAGCCAAAATTTAATGTATCAGGGCAAGATTGGGCTGCCATCGCTGGGTGAGATATTCCTGGAGATTTGAGGGGTGGAGCCTTGTGAGGGAGGGGTGTGGGGAGGCCGGGACCTCAGTGGGTTATAGTGCCACAGATTCAGGTTGGTCTGAAGCAAACGGACAACGTTTGAGCCCAGTGACACCTTTAAGACCAACAAAGTTTAATGCTGGGTATAAGCTTATATGGAGCTGCGGCGGCTCAAGTGCTTAAGACGCTGAACGGCAGGCTGTGGAAGGTCAGTAGTTCAGCAGTTCGAGACCCGGGTGCCGTACGATGGAGTGAGCTCCCGTCTCCAGTTCCAGCTCCTGCCAACCGAGCAGTTCGAAAGCAAGAAATTGCAAGTAGATAAATAGGGACCGCTTCGGTGAGAAGGTCACAGCGTTCCGTGCGCCTTGGTGTTTAGTCATGCCGGCCACATGACCATGGAAACGTCTTCGGACAGCGCTGGCTCTTCGGCTTGGAAACGGAGATGAGCACCGCAACCCTAGAGTCGGATTCGACTGGCTTTCGAGCAAGGGAACCTTTACCTTTACCTATAAGCTTATATGTGCATGCATTCTTCTTCAGATGCATTGCCGTTTCAATGTATCCAAAGAAGTGCGCATGCATACGGAAGCTTATACAGAGAATTAAATTTTATTGGTCTTAAAAGTGCCCCTGGACTCAAGCTTTGTTTTATAGTGCTACAGAATCCACCCTCCAAATCACCAATTTTCTCCGGGGTAACTGATCTCTATTGCCTGCATATCAGTTCTTTTTCCGGGAGATCTCCTGGCCCCACCTGGAGGCTGGTAACCAGTGTTCCCTCTAAGCTGAGTTCATGTGAGGAGGCTCAGTTTTTTAGCCTCTGGCTCACACAATTTTGTCTTAGCTCAGGAAGGAGGGCTGCAGAGCAAACTAATTTATGCAGTAGCCAAATTGCTCACTCACAACTTTAATGCCAGGAGCTCACAAAGTAGAATTTTTGCTCATAAGACTCCACAGCTTAGAGGAAGCATTGCTGATAACCAGGGGTCATTTCATAGAAAAAGAGGTGCAGGAGCTCATTAGCATAAATCATTAGCATAACTTATTTGCATATGCCACACCCCCTGACATCACCAGAAGTGTGTCAGGAGGCAACACCCACCGCTCAGGCTCCACTAGACTCTTTTGAATTGCTAGCTATGGGGGGGGGGACGCGCAGATCTGCCCTCACAGAGAAGGGAGAGCTTGTACCTGAATAAACCTTGGCCTTAAAGGTGCCACTGAACTGTTTTGGATTGCTAACTG
>NW_015166523.1:6386-15484 GCF_001447785.1 Gekko japonicus
GGGGGTCGCCTCTGCAACTTATCTTGCGCTTTGTGACCCGGGGCTGCTGGGAGCAGGGGGCGGGGCTTGTTGCACGTGCCCGCCCCCAGGGCTCTTTACTGCCGGAGCTCCGCTCCTGTGCGCTCCTGCAGGAAATGACCCCTGCTAATAACCATACGTTGGTAAGGTTATAAGGTCCTCAATCGATCGGCTTACTGAAGGTGGACATTTATCTGTCTACTGTTGTAATATAAGCCTTTTAGGAACAGTCAGGGCACGGGGGGGGGTCCATTTTCGTTGACCAACGGTTAGCCTCCAGGAGACAGGCAGATAGTTTAAAAGGGCATCAGTGTCCCCAAAGATCAATGAACATTCTAATGCAAAACTGATATGAGCAATTACTTTTCCCCCTATGAGTTTGCCAACTCTGGGTTGGAAATACCTGGAGATTTTGGAGGCGGAGCCTGAGGAGGGTGGGGTTTAGAATCACAGAGTTGGAAGGGGGGCATACGAGCCATCTAGTCCAACCCCCTCCTCAAGGCAGGACCAGTTTAAGGAAGGAGGGACTCAAATGGGGCCGAATGCCACAGAGTCCAGTTTCCAAAGCTGTCATTTTCTTCGAGTGAATCGATCTCTGCCATCGGGAGATCAGTTGTCATCCCAGGAGATCTCCAGCCGCCACCTGGAGGTTGAAAGGGAGCAAAGCAACCATGATATATTACGCCAAAAGATTCTTCGTAGGCTTGTAAGTTCTTTTCCAATATCCAATTTACTTGGAGCAATTCAAACGCATCAACATCGCAAAGGACCATGCAGATCGCGTCTCATTTCGTACACTAACTTTATCAGAGTGGGTAGCGTTTGGTGTAGTGGTTAAGTGTGCAGACTCTAATCTGGGAGAACCGGGTTTGATTTCCCCACTCCTCCACTTGCACCTGCTGATGTGACCTTGGGTCAGTCACAAGCTCTGGCACAGCTGTCCTTGAAAAAGAGCAGTTTGTGTCAGAGTTCTCTCAGCCCCACCCACCTCACAGGGTGTCTGCTGTGGGAAGGGGAAGGAGTTTGTAAGCTGCTCTGAGACTCCAAGTGAAGGGCGGGGTATAAATCCAATCTCGTCTTCTTCTTCTTGAAATTCCTATGTAATTTTAATCCATTTGGCAAACACTGTAGTCATTTCTCACAGTAACATTCATCAAATCCTCTCGTGTATGTTTGATTAGTGTTACTATGAGAAATGACTACAGTGTTTGCCAAATGGATTAAAATCACATCGGAATTTCAACGCTACCCATTCTGATAAAGTTAGTATACGAAACGAGACACGATCTGCATGGTCCGTTGCGGTGTTGATGCGTTCGAATTGCTCTAAGTAAATTAGATATTGGGAAAGAACTTACATGTCTATGAAGATTTTTTTCGGTATAATATATCACGGTCGTTTTGCTCCCTTTCAGCTGCCATCCCGTGATCTCTCTCCTTGGTTTGCACCACCCTTAGCTGGGGAATGTCTTACAAGGCCATTCGCTCTCACAAAAACACCCTATGTGATTTCAGTTCCTGAGACCAGCTACTGCAGGTACTTTTTAAAACATCTGGCAGAAATATGAGAGCCGTTTATGACACAGGTCCACCTCTCTTCCCTGTAAATTCCAGGGATTCTTTAAAAAAAAAACAAACACGGAACAGCAGTATAATTCACTGGGGCTATCTGGTTCCTTATAACCCCTTGAAGGACTGAAATCTTTTTTTCAAAAACTTAATAAATCAGAGAGTTACGAGTTAACTCATGCGCTCATACAGGTGTACAGGTACAAGACGTGACCCACCTGTACACAATATCCGTGTTCCGTTAAGAGAGAAAGCCCTCGGGATATTTTCCCAGGTGCGCCACATGAGATAATCCTGTGATCAAACGCTCGGTGCCATTCACTGACAATTGCTGATAAATTAGAAATAATTTGCAAGCATTTCTCGCATTCCTCTCCATCCGAAGCGATTCCACGCTGGAGCGGGTTCGGCTGCCTACATGATGGGAGGTAATTTAAAAGAACAGAGGCGGGTGAGCAATTAGAGAATTCGTTATCAAATCCCTAGCGAGTGGATTGGACCCCACCAGCTCTTCCACTTGTGGGAAAGGAAGGAGGGGTCCATCGGGGGCTGCCAACCTCCAGACGGGGGCCGAAGTTCACCCCAAATTACAACTGATCTCCAGACGACAGAGATTAGTTCCCCTGGAGAAAACGGGAACGGTGTAGAAGATGGACTATATGGAACTGGATCGGCTGAGGTCCCTTCCCCAGAGTTTGGGGAGGGAAGGGGGCCTCAATAGGGCATAATGAAACAGAGCCCGCCTTCCTATTTTTCTCTGGGGGAACCGATCTCTGTTGCCTGGAGAGGCGCTGCCTTTCTGGGAGATCTCCAGGCCGTGCCCAGAGGTTGGCAACCAGGCCCAGAGCAAGGATGGATAGATAGATAGATAGATAGATAGATAGATAGATAGATAGATAGATAGATAGATAGATAGATAGATAGATGATAGATAGATAGATAGATAGATAGATAGATAGATAGATAGATAGATGGATGATAGATAGATAGATGGATGGATGATAGATAGATAGATAGATAGATAGATAGATAGATAGATAGATAGATAGATAGATAGATAGATAGAAATTCAGGGGGCCTTTAAATTAGTTGAGGGCAACCCCACCCCACACACACCACCCCCAAGGGAGCGCCACAAATAAAATAAAAAATTGGAAGTCAGGGGGTGGGTGGGCTGGGCTGGATAGGGAGTCAGGGGGGTTGGCGGTAAGTCGGGGGCCAGGCCCCGAGGTGCCCCCACGGTAGCTACGGGCCCGTTGGCAGCCCTCCTCTGAGGGGTTGAGCCACACAGAAGATTCCAAAGCTGCGTCGGAATCCCAACTGCCATCAATTCTCTCCTGCCTCAGTTTGACGAAGGGAGAGCAGGAAGCCCTCGACGGGACGGGGAGGCGAGAGAGGAGAGAGGGAGGGGGCAGTGAGGGGACATGGCATGGACCACCTGCCGAGGGAGCATGGTGCGGAGGCGCCACCTGTGGTGGGGTCTGGCGTGGCAGTTCAGACAACTGCTCCCTTTCCCGCTGCTCGGGAGAAAAGCACACCAAGGCCTCAGTCTGGGCACGCCGAAGGCAAAGACGGGCCAAGAGGGGTGCCAGGCAGCAGGGCACTGCCCGTAGGTCAGTTGAGGGAAGACTGGTCGGGCAGGGAAGGGGCAGGGGTACAAACCTGAGGCCTGATCCTCATGAAGGTGATGAGACCCGACCCGCCTTTCCCTATTTTTGTTCTGCTTTGTTTGGCATATTTTGCTGTCAAGTTATAGGCGGCTTGTGGCAACCCTCCATGTGGTTTCCAAGGCAAGAGACGTTCAGAGGTGGTTTGCCATGGCCTACCTCTGCGTAGCGACCCTCGACTTCCCTTGGTGGTCTCCCATCCGAGGACTAACCAGGGCCGACCCTGCTTAGCTTGTGAGTTCTGATGAGATCCGGCTAGCCTGGGCCGTCCAGGTCAAGGCAAGGGACATTTAGTGGCGGTTTGCCGTTGCCTGCCTCTGCACAGCAACCCTGGACTTCCTTGGTGGTCCCCCGTTCAAGTATTAGCCAGGGCCAAACCTGCTTAGCTTCTGAGGTCTGACAAGACTGGGATAACCTGAACCATCCAGGTCAGGGCAAGAGATGCTCAGAGGTGGTTCACCATTGCCTGCCTCTGCGTAGGAACCGTGGACTTCCTTGGTGGTCTCCCATCCAACTACTAACCAGGGCCGACCCTGCTTAGCTCCTGAGATCTGGTGAGAGCAGGTTAGCCTGGGCCATCCAGGTCAAGGCAAGAGACGTTCAGAGGTGGTTCGCCATGGCCTGCCTCTGCGTAGGAACCCTGGACTTCCTTGGTGGTCTCCCATCCAACTACTAACCAGGGCCGACCCTGCTTAGCTCCTGAGATCTGGTGAGAGCAGGTTAGCCTGGGCCATCCAGGTCAAGGCAAGAGACGTTCAGAGGTGGTTCGCCATGGCCTGCTTCTGCGTAGGAACCGTGGACTTCCTTGGTGGTCTCCCATCCAAGAACGAACCAGGGCTGACCCTGCTCGTCTTCCAAGACTGGAGAGATCAGGCTCGCCTGGGCCATCCAGGCCTAGGCCCAGAGATGAGCAGAGGTGGTTGGCCATTCGCCCCACCATAGCAACCCTGGACCTCCTTGGTGGTCTCCCAGTCCAGGGCAACGGATGCTGATACTTACCACTTTCTACCGAGCCGTCTCCTTGCCATTCAGTGCACGGAAGGTGTCGTTTTCTCATGTCCCTTTCTCTTCCAGCAGCCCAGGGGTGCCAGTCTCCAGGTAGTAGGAAACAGTCAAGGACAACCGTGATGTCTTTCTGAAGGAAATATCACTCACTCTCTCTCTTTTTAGATTTTAACGTAAGAACGTAAGAGACGCCAATGTTGGATCAGGCCAAAGGCCCATCTAGTCCAGCGCTCTGTCACACAGTGGCCAAAAATACCAGGTGCCATCAGGAGGTCCACCAGTGGGGCCAGGACATTAGAAGCCCTCCCACTGTTGGCTCCCCCCCAAGCACCACGAAGACAGAGCATCACTTGCCCCAGAGCCCCTATCTATACCTTGTGGCTAATAGCCACTGATGGACCTCTGCTCCATATGCCTATCTAATTCCCTTTTGAAGCCGTCCATGCTTGTAGCCGCCACCACTTCTTGTGGCAGTGAATTCCATGTGTTAATCACTCTTTGGGTGAAGAAGTACTTCCTTTTATCCGTTCTAACCCGACCGCTCAGCAATTTCATGGAGTGCCCACGAGTTCCTGCATTGTGAGAAAGGGAGAAAAGTACCTCTTTCTCGACCTGCTCTTTCCCATGCATAATCTTGTAAACCTCAATCATGTCACCCCTCAAAAATAGATAAACGTTAATACATTTCTGTACATTCCCACAAGAATAAATATTTTTTTAAAAATGACACCACAATGTTGATGAGCATTGTGTTAGCAATGGATCGTAGACAAATAGCATAAAGGGTCACGGATGGGCAGGCAGTCTGGCTCAAACCCCCGTTTCATTAGGCTTCCTCGGAGCAGGAGGCGTGTAGACGCGGAGAATCCTTTCCTGCTCGGCATTATCTCTGCTTGTTGTCTCCCTGCATAACGCTCATCCTCGGTGAAGCCTTCTCTTGTTCCGTTTCCTCTCTGTATACTTTCTCTCAAAGACTTGGAGAGTTCTGAACAAGAAAGAGACAAAGAAGATCTATCGTTTGTTGCACTTTATTTGCATCGGATGGCGCTGGAGGGAGAGAGGAGCGAGCAGACTGCCGCAATAGAGAAGAACTTTAGATTATTGGACTGTGCTTGTCAACACTGTGGAACCAACTTTTGATGTTTATTCTTGTGTGAAGGCACAGAAATGTATTAATATTTATCTATCTTTGAAAATCTAAAAAAAAAAGAGTGACATTTCCTTCTTAAATATATTATGGTTGTCGCTGACAATTTTCTACTCACTTATCCCGTGAGCCAGTTTGGTGTAGTGGTTAATCCGGGGATTTGATTCCCCACTCCTCCACTTGCAGCTGCTGGATGACCTTGTGCAAGCCATAGTTCTGTCAGAGCTGTTCTCGAAAGAGCAGTTCTCAAAAGTGCTCTCTCAGCCCCACCTACCTCACAGGGTGTCTGTTGTGGGGAGGGGGAGGGAAAGGAGTTTGTAAGCCGGTCTGAGACTTCTGAGTGAAGAGCGGGGTATAAATCTAAGCACCACCACCTCCTCTTCCTCCTCCTCCTAGAATTATATCCAGTCTTGACCAGGGCAAAATGTCTCATGGTGGGGACAGAGGACGTGTGAATAAGAGCAAGGGAAGTATTTAGGAACTGGGAATTCATGAGGGTTTTTTCTCATACGTAAGAACATAAGAGACGCCAATGTTGGATCAGGCCAAACTGAGTGAAGGCCGGGGTGTAAATCCAAGCACCACCACCACCCTCCTCCTCCTCCTAGAATTATATCCGGTCTTGACCAGGGCAAAATGTCTCATGATAGGGACCAGTGTTCCCTCTAAGCTGAGTTGGTGTGACCTAGCTCACAGGTTTTTAGCCTCTGGCTCACACACTTTTCTCTTAGCTCAGGAAGGATGGCTCCAGAGCAAACTAATTTATGCAGCAGCCAAATCTCCTGCTCACTACGTTAATGCCAGTAGCTCACAGAGTAGAATTTTAGCTCACAGGGCTTCATGGCTTACAGGGAACATTGATGGGGACAGAGGACGTGTGAATAAGAGGGAGGGAAGTATTTAGGAACTGGGAATTCATGAGGGTTTTTTTCCTCCCCCTGCTCTTCCGTTTTCTGTCTGCCCTCCCTCCAGTTTTCGTAGTGTGGAATTCATAAAATGCCGGCGACTGAGAGTTTGTAGAGACAGCCAGCCTCCACCCGTGGAATCCGTCCACCACAAACAGCCGATGAGTCCATTTCTCTAACGGGCCCAGTCGACACACGTCGCCTTCTCAACCCCCTCAAGGCAGTGAGAGACGCCAACGGGGATCACTCCGAATGGCCACAGGTCTCCTCTCCTAAGACACTCAGCAAAACTACAATTACGGTAACACCACAGTCAGAATGGTCCGAGATTTTCTAGACGACACCACCGAGAAAGGACCTGTGGGATACTTCTGTACCATCTACCATTCCAGACTATGTCTTGGTATGCTGCTGGGAGGGAAGGAGCGCCTTGTTCCACTGTCCGTTTCCATCGCCTGGCCATAGATCAATAAATAACGTTTTTTGTCTTTGCGTAGCTTCGTGCTGGCTGGCTACGGTCCAGATGAAATGAGAGGACATTGTCCCAAGGATCTTACAAACAAGAAGGCACCCTCCAGGAGCGTTCTCAAGTTCCCGTTCTCCTAAAACTCTCCAAGGAAATCTATTTACTTTGTTTACATCCCACTTCCCTCCCCAATGGAGACCTAAAGGGGCTTACAACATTCTCCTCCACACGCAGCTGCTGGTGTGACCTTGGGTCAGTCACAAGTTCTCACAGAGCTGTTCTCTCAAGAGCAGTCCTCTCAGAGCTCTCCCAGCCCCACCTACCTCACAGGGTGTCTGCTGTGGGGAAAGGAGGTTGGAAGTCGTTCTGAGACGCCAAGTGAAGGGCAGGGTATAAATCCAATCCCCTCCTCCTCCTCCTCCCTTTTGTCCTGTGAGGTAGGTTAGGCCGAGAGTATGCGACTAGCCCAAGGTCACCCTGCAAACTTTTGTGGCATGGGCGGGGATTTGAATCTGGTCCTCGCAGATACTAGTCTAACACTCTAACCACTACACTATGCGGGCTTTCAGCCAGGATTAGTTCACTGTCTCCAGGGCTTTTTTGGTAGAAAAAGCCCAGCAGGAACTCATTAGCATAATAGGCCACACCCAGAAGCAGGAACTCATTAGCATATTAGGCCACACACCCTGACTGCACCGCTCATTAGCATATTAGGCCGCATTCCCATGTTACCAGAAGTGTGGTCATCCAGCCACACCCACCTTTTGCTTCTTATTCTGTTTACCTTGTTTGTTGTCAAAACCCAGGGCTTTTTTTGTTGCAGGAACTCCTTTGCATGTTAGGCTACACACCCCTAATGTAGCCAATCCTAATGAGTTTCTGCTGTTGGGTGTGGCTTATTATGCTAATGAGTTCCTGCTGGGTGTGGCCAACTTGGGAGCCAGCCGGAACTCCGTTCCTGTGCGTTCCTGCCCAAAAATAGCCCTGACTGTCTCTATTCCAGAGAGGTAGCAAACCGATATGGAGCTTGTAGCCCTTTGAATGCTCCTGTTTTGTTAATTGCAACATTGGTTTTCGTGACTCAAGAGCTCGCTTCATCGAGCCACGCGTACGTGACTTTCAGAGGGCACCAGTCCTGTCAACGTCTTGCAACTTGACAGGACAAAAACCACTACTACAGCAACTGAGAAACCAGGCAACAAAGGGCCATTCTGCACTGGCTTTTCCCTCTGTTGTTTTACCAAACCCACATTGGAACCAGCGTTCCCTCTAAGCCGAGTTAGTGTGAGCTAGCTCCCAGTTTTTTAGCCTCCAGCTCACACATTTCTGTCTCCGCTCAGGAAGGAGGGCTCCAGAGCAAACTAATTTATGAAGTTGCTATGAAGTTTCCAAATCTCTCGCTCACAACTTTAATGCCAGTAGCTCAGGAAGTAGAATTTTTGCCCACAAGACTCCTCAGCTTAGAGGGAGCATTGGTTGAAACAGAAAGTCCCCTCTGTTCACTTTCTTTGATCATCGGGTTTTATGGCACCTTCTACATAGATTTATGGCAGTTCAGGGGTGACTTTGCAGTCAGTACGGCATTGCCCCCCCCCCATCTGAATGTGGTTCTGCGCCGCACCTTCGGTAAAACAACAGAGGGAAAAGCCAGTGCAGAATCGCCCAATGTTGAAAACTCAATATACCACCCGCCTCTTCCGCATCTTGAAAAGAATACTGAGGATCAGAGAAAACCACAATCAAAACTATTTCATAATGAATTGGAGCCAGTTTGGTTTAGTGGTTAAGTGCGCGGACTCTAATCTGGGAGAACCGGGTTTGATTCCCCACTCCTCCACTTGCACCTGGCTGGATGACCTTGGGCAAGCCGTAGTTCTGATAAGAGCTGTTCTTGAAAAAGAGCAGTTTCTGTCAGAGCTCTCTCAGCCCCGCCTGCCTCCCAGGGTGTCTGTTGTGGGGAGGGGAAGGGAAAAGTGGGGAGGGGAAGGGAAATGAGTTGGTAAGCCACTCTGAGACTCCCTTGGGTAGTGAAGGGCGGGGTATAAATCCAATCTCTTCTTCTTCTTTTACCTCCCAGGGTGTCTGTTGTGGGGAGGGGAAGGGAAATGAGTTTGTAAGCCACTCTGAGACGCCTTCAGGTAGTGAAGGGCGGGGAAAATCCAATCTCTTCTTCTTTTACCTCACAGGGTGTCTGTGGTGGGGAGGGGAAGGGAAAGGAGTTTGTAAGCCGCTCTGAGACTCCTTTGGGTAGTGAAGGGCAGGGTACAAATCCAATCTCTTCTGCTCTTCTTCTTCTCTGTCACAAAATAACTTTGATTATT
>NW_015166523.1:16429-18939 GCF_001447785.1 Gekko japonicus
AAGGTCACACCAGCAGCTGCATGTGGAGGAGTGGGGAATCAAACCCGATTCTCCCAGATTAGAGTCTGCACTCCTAACCACTACACCAAACTGGCACTCACTGCATATAAAGAAGTAGGCTCCAGTCTACAAACGTTGAGTGCTGAAATGAAATTGCGTTTGTCTTGAAGATGCCGTAAAAATCCCGCTCATTTTTCCTGCAACAGACTTGCATGCAACAGACTCGCATGCAGTGATGGTCTAAGAACTCGGGGTAACGTGATGATTAGTAGGAAACTGGCCTTCCTGATCATCTTCTTGCAATCTTCTAAAAACATCCCTGCGCATGGGGGCAGAACCAATTTGCAACCAATCACTCTCAACTGCTTCCCAAATTCTATTTGCATCTGAGCCAGGAAGCCAACGGCCTGTTGCCGATTCATCCCTCCCCGGCCCCAGATGAAGATTAATGAACATTTTTCGGGATTTGCGGGGGGGGGGGGAATGCCAAAATTCGGGGGGAGAAGACAGAAATTGTCTCGTGAAAAATCAAAACGGTGCGCCGGGAGTCCATTTAAAACTGCAGAGCAGATTATCTATTATTATTGATTTTTAAGAAAAGAAATGAAATGTTCATTTTGGGGGGGGTGGAAGCAAATGACGGAAAGCTTGATTTGCATTCAGCGGCAGGAGAACAACGAGTGTTTTCTTAAGCGGTGAGAGTGTTCAACCATAAAGACCACGGCTTTGGGGCTGTGCTCACCCCATCTGTAATCATTAGCAATCTTGTGTATCGCTAGTCAAGTAGAGAGACGGCAGGGGGGGTAAAACAGGGGTCCCGCCATCCTTGTTTCAATTCATTACCCGGTTTAATTGCATTTTATAAAAGGTTGCTGTATAAGGGGAAAGCCATTAAGGGAAGCATGCCAAGCAATGCCTCTCTGCCCCGTCTCTGCTTACACTGACGTTCACCTCCACTAGAATTCATTTGGTTTCTCGTCCCCCTGGGGGAGAACTTTGTTTAGACCCAGCAAGCGGACAGACGGAGAGTGCCAGAGACGGGTCAACATCATAACTGAGACAATGTGCCCTTCCTGTACCACAACCCCAACCCCTCGCTGAAGTTATCAAACATTGATCTAACTTATAATTGCTATCGCGGCTCCAGTGTTTCATCGTTCATATTGTAATGCATTGAGCCTAGACCATACCTCGGCTGATGCTTAATTCGGACAGAGCTTGAGGATCCATAACAATAGCTGACTAGGATCCTAGAATGGACCAATAGGGAGACAGGGATCCTAGAATAGACCAGTAGGGAGACTGGGATGCTAGAGTAAACCAATGGGATAACAAGGTAGTGTAAATAGCCTATCGTGGGAGTGGGTGTGTGTTTGAGGTGTAACCTTTTGCATGCATAAATACCTGGCTTCGGTCAGGGATTCTCAGTCTTCTTTCTACTTGCTGAGATCACTAATAAACTATGAGCTGATCACTCAACCCAGTGTATTTGACGTATTATCATATCTCATTCTGAACCAGTCCCTAGGGTGAGGATCAACAAATCTACACGATAGGGCAGGGGAGAGCGAGAGGAAGGATTTGATCTACCAAGTCGAGAGTGGATGCAGGCTAGCAGGAAAAGTCTGCAATCTAGGGAGGGAAATGTTGGAGTGAGTGACTTGGCATGCCTGGACATTGGGAGGTGCTACAACCAATGTCCCCTCTCAGTTGTGGAGTCTCGTGAGCAAAAATTCTACTGTGTGAGTTCCTGGCATTAAAGTTGTGAGCGAGCGATTTGGCTGCTGCATCAGTTAGTTTGCTCTGGAGCCATCCTTCCTGAGCTGATACAGAAATGCGTGAGCCGCAGGCTAAAAAACTGTGAGCTAGCTCACACTAACTCAGCTTAGAGGGAACACAGGCGACAGCACTCTAAGGTCCTTTCCACATTTTCTCAGTGTCCGAGTCGAGGCAATTTAAGTCCCCGGCAAAACAGCATCCAAATAACCCGGGGCAACAGCGGGCCGAGACCGGGCTGACCACTGAAGGGAGGTGATGGAATGCAGAATTGGAATAAAAAGGTTGAACTCGATCTTAGTGCAGACTTGCTTGGGGGATACCACGGTGAGCGTGGATTAAAAGGGGAGGGCAGAAAGGGCCGCTTCAGGATTGCACTCTGCTGAGCTCGCTTCCCAGCCTCTCCCCCCAAAATCTGCAGAGATTTCACAGCCCGGAACTGGTGATCTGAGCTCTGTGGGATTGTCCATGTACTGGCAAGCCTGTTCGGTAACCCCTTAAGCTACCCGCAGGGGTCATTGCGTAGAAAAAGAGGTGCAGGAGCTCATTAGTATAACTCATTAGCACAACTTATTTGCATATGACACACCCCCTGACATCACCGGAAGTGTGTCAGAAGGCAACACCCACCGCTCAGGATCCACTGGACTGTTTTAGATTGCTAGCTATTGGGGGGGGGGAAATGTGCAGATCTGTCCTCACAGAGGAGGGAGATCTTGTACCTGAATAAAACT
>NW_015166523.1:19042-27478 GCF_001447785.1 Gekko japonicus
AAGAGTGTATAGGCACTGAACAGAATGACTCTTTTGTCTTAACCCGGGAACTGCCATCTGACCCGTCCTCTCTCGCTCACTTTGTCCTCTCCCTTTCTCTACATGGTCTTCCATGGAGACACATGTCTCCGCAGGACTCTCCTGTAGAGACAACGCCCTCATACTCCCCCACACATGATGCCGGACAAGCTGGCCATCTGTGATAGGGAAAGTACTCTTTAGATCAGACTTAGTTTGGTGCAGTGGTTAAGTGTGCGGACTCTAATCTGGGAGAACCGGGTTTGATTCCCCACTCCTCCACTTGCACCTGCCTGGATGACCTTGGGTCAGTCACAAGCTCTGGCACAGCTGTCCTTGAAAAAGAGCAGTTTGTGTCAGAGTTCTCTCAGCCCCACCCACCTCACAGGGTGTCTGTTGTGGGGAGGGGAAGGGGAAGGAGCTTGTAAGCCGCTCTGAGACTCCAAGTGAAGGGCGGGGTATAAACCCAATCTCTTCTTCTTCTTCTCTTCTTTTGACTGCAACCTGAACGTGAACTGGAGCTACTTGAATCAATGTAAGTTTACCTTTTTTTGCAATATACTTCTAGGGAGATTTATTTGCTGCACTCAGTATCACGCTTCTATGACTGGGCAAAACTCTGCTGTGTTAACCAAATATCCCAATAGGAGCAACATCTATATTTTTACATAAGCAGTTGTTCATGGAAGAGCAGGTATTTAAATCTAGATCTCCCCAGCCCTGGTACTACACTTTAATCACTTACACCACCTTGCTACCAAATAATTGCTGCCCTCTTGTTTCAGCTCCAGAATCTCCATTTCGTCTTTTACTTCTCCGTTGTGCAAATCAAATCCACAAAGACTTCATTATTGGACCGTTACCGTTTCCTTGGGCTACATTTCCCCTCCCATTAAATGCATACCACTGTTGGCATTCTTTTCACCGTGATTGCCCCTAAACGGCATCTGATGCACACATGGCATGAAAACAGGGCGCAAAATGCCCATCAGATTGGAACCAGCCATGAAAGCAGACGACGACAACATACAAAAACAAAAAACAAAGGGCATATTCACGTATCCCCTGAACTGGGGCATCTGATTTTGGATATCGAGACTTTGGCAACGTGTCATGAAGTATGGATCAGGGCAAGCCGTGAGCCAAAATTATGACTGAGGCCAAAACAGAGGGCCCTTCTTTTCTTTGGTTTTCCCCCCCTCGTTGGAAACTGGGCCCGTCCACACTGCAAACACCTCGAATCTCCTGCCACATGCGAGACTAGTCCCCCGAGTGACAGCCAACCGAGCCGGAGGTATCATTAAGTAGGGCCAGATGCCTCACCGTGTGTTGGAAGCAGTGCTTGCTGGGTTCAAGCGAGCAACCCCGTATGGATAAAAAGGGCCTATTGTTTTCCCTCGAAGTAAACAACCGATAATAGATACCTTGCCAGGAGCCGGTTGAAAGGTAATCATTTTAGCATCCCCTGACTGGCATGCAGATTACTAGCTTCCCTGCCATTTCAACAAAAGAAACGGGAGAGATAATTAATCTCTCCTTCCCCCCCCCCTTTAACCAAGTTATCGTTTCCCCATCTGTGCGAAAGCCAGCTATCAGAGAGGGGAGGGATACTGCGAGGGCTCATCACCCTACGTAGTCAACTCGAATCTACCCTATATGGAGTTAGACCATTATGGGACGACCTCGAGGAGAGCTGAAACCTTCTTGTTGAGCTCAATGGACTCAGAAGCGTGCTTCCGTTTTGGAATGCGCCACTGGATTGTTAAGAATCGAATCGGAGACCTTCAGTCCGCAGAGCAAATGGTCTCACCACTAGGGTTGCATCCGACAGAGGACTTACTGGAAGGGGGGTTTCACCAGCAGCATAATGATGTCACCGGCAATACACTGATGTCACTCCCCTAGAAGTGACATCAGCATGCCGATGCTGTAGCATTTCGGCAAAACTCTATGGTTAAACCATAGACTCAGGGCTCATTTCCTGCAGGAGCACACAGGAGCGGAGCTCTGGCAGTAAAGAGCCCAGCGGGCGGGCAGAGGCAACAGGCCCCACCCCCTGCTCCCAGCAGCCCTCAGTCAGAGCAAGAAGCAGCCAGGTAAGTTGCAGAGCCCCCCACCCCACCCCCTGGTTCCAAAACAGTCCAGCGGCACCTTTAAGACCAAGTTTTATTCAGGTCCAAGCTCCCCCTCCTCTGCGAGGACAGATCTGCGCGTTCCCCCCCCCCAATAGCTAGCAATCCAAAACAGTCCAGTGGAGCCTGAGCGGTGGGTGTTGCCTTCTGACACACTTCCGGTGATGTCAGGGGGTGTGGCACATGCAAATAAGTTGTGCTAATGAGTTATGCTAATGAGCTCCTGCACCTCTTTTTCTACGAAATGACCCCTGCATAGACTTAAACCACAGAGTCTATGGCTAAACCGTAGGATTTTGCCCAGATGCTAGAGAGAACCTGGCAACACATTGATGTCACTTCCGGACCCATGGGGAGTAACATCAGCGCGTCAGATCGCCCCCATTTTTCCTGCTGCCAGCAAGCTGAGCGGTGTCAGGAAGTACCCGCTAGTGCTGGGAGATCCCCCACCTCCACCAGGGAAATGACAACCCTATCTACCACTGAGTCACATCCTAGAAGGGCGTCACCGCTCAAAATATCACCGCTGGGCTGTCAAAAGCCCTTTCGGCACTCTCCCTTTAATCCATGTTCCCTGCAATGTCCTCCAAGCAATTCTGCACTAAAATCGAACTCAGCCTTCTTTTTAATTCTGGTTCTCCCCCCCCCCCCTCCTGCCATCAAAAAAAAAATTTGGTTCCCCCCCCCCCCCCATTCTGCATTAAATCACCCCCCTTCAGTGGTCAGCCCGGTTTCAGCCTGCTGTTGCCCTGGGTTGTTTTGGATGCTGTTTTGCCCTGGACTTAAATTGCCTCAACTTGAATGCTGAAAAAATCCAGACTGGCCGGCAAATGCACAAAAGGACCAAAGATAGACTCTGAGACCATCTGCATGCAAAGCAGATGTCTTCCCACTGAGTCATAACCTGTCAGGGAGTAATTCTGTTTAGGACTGAACTACTGGTCTATCAAGGATTCAGTCTCCAGCTTTCTGCACACAAAGCACATGCCCTATCATGAAACCACTCCTAGGCTTAGTGGAAGAGCCTCTGCTTAGCATGCAGAAGGTCCCTGGTTCAATCCCTGGCATCTCCAGTTAAAAAGAATCAGGTAGTAGCTGATGGGAAAGACCTCTACCCGGGGCTCTTTTTGTAGAAAAAGCCCAGCAGGAACTCATTAGCATAATAGGCCACACCCAACAGCAGGAACTCATTAGCATATTAGGCTACAACCCTGACAACACAGCTCATTAGCACATTAGGCCACACCCCCATGTTACCAGAAGTGTGGTCATCCAACCACACCCACCTTTTGCTTCTTATTCTCTTTACCTTGTTTGTTGTCAAAACCCAGGGCTTTTTTTGTAGCAGGAACTCCTCTGCATGTTAGGCCACACACCCCTAATGTAGCCAATCCTAATGAGTTTCTGCTGTTGGGTGTGGCCTATTATGCTAATGAGTTCCTGCTGGGCGTGGCCAACTTGGGAGCCGGCCGGAACTCCGTTCCTGTGTGTTCCTGCCCAAAAATAGCCCTGCCTCTACCCAAGACCACGGAGACATGCTGCCAGCCATAGTCGACAGCACAGACCTCGATTGACCCACGCGCTGGTTCTTTAAATGGCAGATCCACGTGTTCACAGATGTGTGTTCAGTGTACGCCCTGCTTCATCAGCCTTCAGCTCCCGAGGCAGCTTTTTGGAAAAATTAAAATGACACAGAGTGATTCATCAGAACAATACACTCAAACAGCACCCCCGACCAATCAAATCATGCCCAAGATCCAGGCTAAAATTAATTCTCGCAGCAAGAGATGTAGCTTGACAGCAAAAAATGTGGACGACCTGATTACTGCCATCAGGAAACAACACGTCGGATCGGGAACAGGCGCACAAAGGAGATGGAGGCGGGCAGGCCGACAGGCATTTGGGATCGCCGGACTGCTGGGTTAGGGCACCATCTAGTGCTGTCTGGATCTCCTTGCCAAGATGCTAAACTTTGCATCTACAAGACTAGGAGGTTTTAGTAGGTGAACCTGGTCCCAAAGGACTGCAGCTCAGTGGCAGGGCAGCTGTTTTGCAAGCAGAAGGTGCCAAGTTCAATTCCCCAAGAGGAGGAGGAGGAGAAGAAGAAGATTCATACCCCACCCTTCACTACCCGAAGGAGTCTCAGAGTGGCTTACAATCTCCTTTCCCTTCCCCTCCCCACAGCGGACACCCTGTGAGATAGGTGGGGCTGAGAGAGCTCTTTGGAGAACTGCTCTCGAGAGAAGAGCTCTGAGAGAACTTGTGACTGACCCAAGGTCACACCAGCGGCTGCATGTGGAGGAGTGGGGAATCAAACCCGGCTCTCCCAGATTAGAGTCCACAATCCTAACGACTACACCAAACTGGCTCTCTAGAAAGGTGAGACACAAATATCGTAAATAAAAATAAGCCAGGATAGTCTGCACCAGTGTTCCCTCTAAGCTGAGTTAAAAATAAGCCAGGATAGTCCGCACTCCACACTCCTAACCACTACACCAAACTGGCTCTCTCTGTGCTCTTTCAGGTCTGCGGTGCTGGTAAAGCCCTTTCTCCGCCAGAGAGCCATTGCCCATTACGAACAGACAATATCTAGCAAGACGGGTCCAGTGGTACAAGGACTGTGGTCAGCCTCAGGCAGCATTGTTACGTCCACCTTCAAAAGGAAGCTAGGCAAATTAAGGCCTTGCCCAGAGCTTTGAGAGTGCACAAGAGAAGAATGATCAATATGGGTAGCCGTGTTAGTCTGTCTGTAGCAGTCGAGAAGAGCGAGAGTCTAGTAGCACCTGACTGACAAAATCTGAGGCAGGGGAGGAGCTTTTGTGAGTCATTGCTCACTTCTTCAGATCTGAAAAGAGCAAGAGTTCTGTGGCACCTTAAAGACTAACAAAATCTGTGGCAGGGGAGGAGCTTTCGTGAGTCATTGCTCACTTCTTCTGATCTGAAGAGAGAAACAGTTCAGTAGCAACTTAAAGACTAACAAAATCTGTGGCAGGGGAGGAGCTTTTGTGAGGGAGTGCTCACTTCTTCAGATCTGAAAAGAGCAAGAGTCCAGGAGCACCCTAAGGACTAACAAAATTCATAGCAGGATGTGAGCTTTCGTTAGTCATTGATCACTTCTTCAGATACAGCGACAACGTGAGTTCATCTGTCCTTATATATGAAATCTCATTACTCTCCAAGATATAAGGGCAGATGGACTCAACATTCTCGCTGTATCTGAAGAAGTGAGCAATGACTCAGGAAAGCTCCTCCCCTGCCACTAATTTTGTTGGTCTTCAAGGTGCTCCTGGACGCTTGCTCTTTTCTGCTACAAGAGAAGAATGTACATAATGGAGAAAGAAAGCTTTGCTAAGCCAGAGCCTGAAATGTGATGGTGTAGAACTCGGGTGGCAAGCGTGTGACGCAGTGGGTATGGTAAATGTCACAAGACTTGGGGCACCCCTGGAGAGGAGATGGAGGTTATGCAGGCCAGGTAGGGTTGCTGATCACCCCAGTGGGGGTGGGGGATTCTCCATACCTACCCCTTGTTTCCTGCCACCGCTCTGAGCAGTGGCAGGAGAAATTTCTTTTTTAAGTGGCCATCAAGGTGACATTGCGATGTCACTTCTGGGGGGGGGGAACCTGGAAGTGATGTCACACCTCTCTAGGCATTGCTGGGAACTCTATTGGAAAACCACAGAGGTTTTTGGCAATTCCTAGAGAGAACGGCTGTTGCTTCTGGGGGGGTTTTTTGGACGTGACATCACACCATCGCCAATGCACCCCCTGTCTCCCCTCCCCCTTCTACCAATGGATGCTAGGCTATGGGACAAAGTTAGACCTATGCTTCTCATTCCCATTGTGCAACAAACGTCTCCATCATTCCTATCTTGGAAGAAATTAAGCAATGCTAATCCATAATATAGGGCTGGGGTCTCCAACTTGGTTGGCACTCGTGGAATTTTGTGAACAGGTAGTGGGGGCCGCATAGGGTTCCCTGCACTGCCTTGGCAAATACTAGGAAATTTTGACAGCAGTGCCTGGAGGAAATGGAGTCTGAGGAGAATGTGACATCACTTCTGGGTGACATGCTAGGAATTTCCCTCCGTGTCTATGGTAAAGATCACAGAGAAACGGGGAAACTCCTAGAGCGTCATCATGGAGGCAATTTTATAGCCATTATTTTCTCCTCCCCAGTCTCTTAAGGGTGGGGGGTTGTAGCCAAGGGCAGCCGTTTACCTGCCACCGGCAGGCAAACAGCAAGCCTGGCACCACAATTAAATGGCTGTAATGGAGTGGATGGGACCAATCACCAAACAGCAGCTATGGGGGCTTGGTAGAATCATAAAACACTAAGAGATTCCACAAAATGTAGAAATCAATTGTAATGACAGGAAATCTCCAGGTGCCACCTGGGGGTTGGCATACCTACGGCATGTGCAGCTTGCCACACTTGCGCTTAAAGCCCTAGGAGGGAAGGTGCTTTGGCTACCCAGCCAAAGAAGGTGGCAGTGGGGGTCGTTCTCTCCCCTTCCCCATAGTCCACCATAGTGTTACCAGGTCTGGGCTGGAAAATACCTGGAGGCTTTGGGGGTGGAGCCAGGAGATGGCGGGGTTTGGGGAGGGGAGGGGCCTCAGCATGGTGCAATGCCACGGAGTCCGCCCTTCAAAGCAGCCAGTTTTCTCCAGGGGAGCTGATCTCTCTCAGCGGGAGATCGGTTGTAAAAGCGGGGGATCTCCAGGCCCCACCTGGAGGCTGGCAACTCTACTCCACCATCTGACAGTAGCATCTGACACCCTCATTACAGAACGGGAAACCTGCACCTTTTGCCCTATCAACGTTCAGCACAACATGTCGCGTCTGACTGCATTTTGCCTCAACGGCAACTTCGGGCGCTCCAATGTGCCAGCAGAGGGAAACTGCTTTCCGGTTCAGCCGGTCTGCTACAGCCCTTTACGGGACTCTGGAGTGCATTACTAACCTGACTGTTCCCTGGAAGGCCAGATAATGAAACTGAAGCTCAAATACTTTGGCCACCCAATGAGAAGGGAGCACTCACTGGAGAAGACCCTGATGCTGGGAAAGATTGAAGGTCAAAGAAGACGGGGACGGCAAAGGATGAGATGGTTAGACAGTGTCACCGATGCAACGAACATGAAATTGAGCAAACTTCAGAAGACGGTGGAAGACAGGAGGGCCTGGCGGGAGCTGGTCCATGGGGTTGCGAAGAGTCGGACTCGACTGTGCGACTGAACAACAACAAGGAGTGCCTTAGGCCCAAGCCATCAGGACGTCGAGGAGTTTTTGGGTTGGTTTTCACACCTAAGAAATCCACAGATCGGGTTGCCAGCTCTGGGTTGGGAAATCCCTGAAGATTTAGGGGGCGGAGCCTGCAGAGACCGGGATTTGGGCAAGGAAGGTACCTCAACAGGACATGATGCCACGGAGTCCATCCTCCAAGGCAGCCCCAGGGAAACTGATCTCTGATCTCTGCAGTCGAGAGAAGAGTTGCAATTCCAGGAGGATTTACTTCTTCGCCCAAAGAGCAATGAACACGTGGGACTCACTGCCGCAGGAAGTGGCGGTGGCTACAAGTATAGACAACTTTAAGAGGGGGTTGGAGAAATATATGGAGCGGAGATCCATCACCCACAGAGTATAGATGGAGCATGCTGTCTGGGGCAGTGATGCTCTGTCTTCTTGGTGCTTGGGGGGGGGGCAACAGTGGGAGGGCTTCTGGAGTTCTGGCCCCACTGGTGGACCTCCTGAAGACACCTGGGCTTTGGGATGGGCCATTGACCTGGGCTGGGATGGGCCATTGACCTGATCCATCAAGACTTCTCTTATGTTCTTATGTCTGGGGCAGTGATGCTCTGTCTTCTTGGTGCTTGGGGGGCAACAGTGGGAGGGCTTCTGGAGTTCTGGCCCCACTGGTGGACCTCCTGAAGACACCTGGGCTTTGGCCACTGTGTGACACAGAGTGTTGGGCTGGGATGGGCCACTGGCCTGATCCAACATGGCTTCTGTTATGTCCTTATACGGAGCAGAGGTCCATACCACAAGGTATAGATGGAACACTCTGAGGCAGTGATGCTCTGTATTCTTGGTGCTTGGGAGGTAACATTGGGAGGGCTTCTGGTATTCTTGTTGGACTGGATGACCCTGGAGATCCCTTCCAACTCTATGATTCTATTATGCTGGCCTCACCGGTGGACCTCCTGATGGTTTGGCCACTGTGTGACACAGAGTATTGGACTGGATGGGCCACTGGCCTGATCCAATATGGCTTCTCTTATGTTCTCATGT
>NW_015166523.1:28586-29532 GCF_001447785.1 Gekko japonicus
GTGCCCGCCCCCTAGGCTCTTTACTGCTGGAGTTCCGCTCCTGTGTGCTCCTGCAGGAAATGACCCCTGGAGATGCCAGACTTCAGGTGGGAAGTGGGGATCCCCCGGAATTACAGATCATCTCCAGACTACGGAGATCGGTTCCCACTGGAGACAAATGGGTGCTTTGGAGGGTGGGCTCTGTGGCATTGCACCCCACTGTTGTCCCTGTCCTCCCCAGGTTCCACCCCCCAAGTCTCCAGGAGGTTCCCAACCTGGAGCTGGCAACCCAACCCCCCCCATCCCCCACCAATAGCCAGAGGTGGCAACCCTAAGCAGGATACAGGGTTGTCAAACTCCAGGTGGGGCCTGGAAATTCCTGCGGAATTGCAACTGGTCCCCGAACGACAAAGATTCGTTCCCCTGGAGAAAATGGCTGCTTTGGTGACAGGGATGCCAGCCTCCAGGTGGGACCTGGGGATCCCCCGGAATTACAGCTCATCTCCAGATTACAGAGATCAGTTCCCCTGGAGAAAAGGGATGCTTTGGAGGGCGGAGTCTACGAAGGGTTGCCAGCTCTGGTTTGGGAAATACCTGGTGATTGGGGGGGTGGAGATGAGGAGAGTGGAGTTTGGGGAAAGGAAGGGACTACAGTGGGGTATAATGCCATTGTCTGGAGGTAAACTGATCTCTGTTGCCGGGAGATCAACTGTAATCCCAGGAGGAGGAAAGTCGGACTTATACCCCTCCACAGGACCGAATGACCACAGGACCAAACATGCTTCGGCCCAGAGGGCCTTCCTTCTTCAGTGGTCTAATTACATAAAAATGTAAATAGAAGATATCTTTTCCAGGCCAAGCAGGCTGTATATGTGTCACTGAAAAAGTGTGGCTCCAAATAATAGTTATAAATCAGGCCTGCATATACTGAGGAAGGAGAAGAGATTGGATCTATACCCCCGCCCTT
>NW_015166523.1:29755-32914 GCF_001447785.1 Gekko japonicus
AACGGGCTCTCCAGGAGCCCCCCAGCCACTACATGGAGGTTGGCAACCCAAATTCTATTGCATTGTAACCCACTAAGTTTCCTCTCCAGACTCCACCTCCCAATCCTCAAGAATTTCAGGGGGGGAGAAGAAGAAGAAGAAGAGGAGGAGGAGGAAGAAGAGGAGGAGGAAGAAGAAGAGGAGGAGGAGGAAGAAGAAGAAGAGGAAGAAGAAGAGGAGGAGGAGGAGGAAGAAGAAGAAGAGGAAGAAGAAGAAAAGGAGGAGGAGGAGGAGGAGATTGGGTTTATACCCCTCCCTTCACTACCCGAAGGTGTCTCAGAGCGGCTGACAAACTCCTCTCCCTTCCCCTCCCCACAACAGACACCCTGTGAGGTAAAATAAGAAGAGGAGGAGGAGATTGGATTTACACCCCGCCCTTCACTACCCAAAGGAGTCTCAGAGCGGCTTACAAACTCCTTTCCCTTCCCCTCCCCACAACAGACACCCTGTGAAGTAGGTGGGGCTGGGAGAGCTCTTGACAGAAACTGCTCTCTTTCAAGGACAGCTCTTATCAGAACTATGGCTTGCCCAAGGTCATCCAGCCAGGTGCACATGGAGGAGTGGGGAATCAAACCCGGCTCTCCCAGATTAGAGTCTGCCCACTTAACCACAACACCAAACTGGCTCTCTGTGGCAACCCTGGCCAGAAAGAATAGCCCAGAGAGTCTATCAGCGCCCTTAAAAGAAAAACAGGACTGTTTGCTGTGGCCTAACCTGGCCCAGGCCCCAAGAGTCCCAAAGGAACCCTGACGGCCATCTGTTTACAGACCGCAAAGATCCAGTGATAACAATCCTCAGACTCTAATTTGTTTGCCTGTACAAGGGATGAATCAGAGGCCCAAGAAGCTTGGAACCAAACCTGGGACAAGGCCAGTCACTCGGTTCCGCTTCTCTTCCATTCGGGGATAAGCTCTCTCGTGTAAACACTATAGCGGAGCTGGGGGGGCCGGGGCCGGGGCCCGTCTCCACAGAGGAACACCCGAGAGCAAAGAATGACCTGGGGTTTTCGTACACGATCATTCCTTGCCTCCGGGACTCCAGAGGAGAGTAGCTGTGCGGATCCAAAAATAAAGGAGAGTCTTGAGATTCTGGAAGAAACGAACACATTTGTATGCTAGCGTCAGCTCTCGTGAACTAGAAGAGCCGACTTGGTCAGAGGCATAGGCAGGGGTCATTTCCTGTGGGAGCGCACAGGAGCGGGGCTCCGGCAGTAAAGAGCCCAGGGGGCGGGCGCAGGCAACAAGCCCCGCCCCCTGTTCCCAGCAGCCCTCAGTTGGGCCACGAGGAACGAGAAGCAACCAGGTAAGTTACAGAGGGCCCCCCCCCCGATAGCAATCCAAAACAGTTCAGTGGCACCTTTAAGGCCAAGGTTTATTCAGGTACAAGCTCTCCCTCTTCTATGAGGGCAGATCTGCGCGTTTCCCCCCCCCCAATAGCTAGCAATCCAAAACAGTCCAGTGGAGCCTGAGCGGTGGGTATTGCCTTCTGACACACTTCCGGTGATGTCAGGGGGCGTGGCACATGCAGATGAGTTATGCTAATGTGTTATGCTAATGAGCTCCTGCACCTCTACAAAATGACCCCTGGGCATAGGGTATAAGAGGAAGAAAAAGAGATTGGATTTATACCCCGCCCTTCACTACCCAAAGGAGTCTCAGAGCAGCTTACAACCTCCTTTCCCTTCCCCTCCCCACAACAGACACCCTGTGAGGTAGGTGGGGCTGAGAGAGCTCTCTTGAGGACTGCCCCTGAGAGAACAGCGCTGAAAGAACTTGTGACTGACCCAAGGTCACAGCAGCAGCTCCACATGGAGGAGTGGGGAATCAAACCCGGTTCTCCCAGATTAGAGTCTGTGCTCCTAACCACTACACCAAACTGGTAGATCCATATATATAACATAAGAGAAGCCAATGTTGGATCAGGCCAATGGCCCACCCAGTCCAACACTCTGTCACACAGTGGCCAAAAATGCCATCAGGAGGTCCAGCAGTGGGGCCAGGACACTAGAAGCCCTCCCACTTGTAATACAATGCCATAGGGTTGCCAGGTCCCCCCCCCGGCCACCAGTGGGGGATGGGGGGGCAGTGTTGCCAGGTCCAGGCTGGGAAACCCCTGGATATGTTGAGGTGGAGCCTGGGGAAGATGGGAACCTCAGTGGAGTACCATGCCTTAGAGTCCACCCTCCGTACCAGCCATTTTCTCCAGGAGAACTGATCTCTGTCGTCCGGAGATGAGCTGTAATTCCAGAGGATGGGCTGAGCGAGCTCTTTCGACAACTTCTCTTGAGAGTTTTGGTGTCGTGGTTAAGTGCTCGGACTCTGATCTGGGAGAGCCGGGTTTGATTCCCCACTCCGCCACTCGCACCTGCTGGTGTGACCTTGGGTCAGCCACAAGTTCTCGCAGAGCTGTTCTCTCAAGAGCAGTCCTCGAAAGAGCTCTCTCAGTCCCACCTGGAGACTGGGTCACCCCCTCTGGGTTGGGGAATAGCTGGAGATTTTGGGGGTGGGGCTTGGAGAGGCCAGGGTTCGGGGGAGGAGAGACCTCAGCCGGGCACAGTGCCATAGAGTCCACCCTCCAGGTTACCAGCCTCCAGGCGACTCCTGGAGATCTCCTGCTCTATGGTATTGTATAATGCCGAGGCCCCTCCCCACCCCCAAACCCCGCCCTCTCCCAGACCCACCACCAAAGTCGCCAGGTATTTCTCAACCCAGACCTGGCAACCCTAGAAGGTGGGCTCTATAGTGATGCCAGCCTCCAGGTGGGACCTGGGGATGGCCCGGGATTACAGCTCATCTCCAGACTACAGAGATCAGTTTTCCTGGAGAAAATGGATGCTTTGGAGGGTGGACTCTCTGGCACTGTGCCCTTGCTCACAACTTTAATGCCAGTCGCTCACAGAGTAGAATTTTTGCTGACAAGACTCCGTAGCTTAGAAGGAGCATTGCTCCAGTCCCCACTGGAGGTTAGCAAACCTACCCGAGCAGGGAAGATGTAACCCAAATGTTTATCGGGATCCTCTGAGAAGCAGCTCGGTTTGGCCACACCACGGCCCTGGTAGGGAAGGGGAGACGATCTATAGATGGTGAGCAGAAAAGAGCAGGGATTGGGGGTTGGGGGGGG
>NW_015166523.1:32948-34894 GCF_001447785.1 Gekko japonicus
AAAAAGGCCGGGGGTTGGGTTTTGGGGGGGGGGGTAGGGAGACCGGCTGGAGCCCGTGAGTTTATGCAAGATTTTCTTTCTGGCAAGCGCGGCCTGGTTGTGACATCAGCTCTGGTATTTCCAGTCCCTGAGGGAAGGAAGGGGGGCGAAGAGAGAGAGAGAGAGAGAGAGAGAGAAGAAACAGAAAATCAGCCCACCACGGGACAAAGCTCCGCAGGGCCCAAGACGTTGGCTTGCTAGAGAGAAAGGTTCCTTTGCCATTTCAAGACACCCGAGGGTGCTGGGCAATCGGCGGCCTGACCGGGCCCTGGTTTGGCCTCCGACTCTGTCCTCTTTGCCGGAGCTGGCCACGTTCCCCCAGCGTGAGGGCTGAGAGCTGGAAGCCAGCCGCAGAGGGGAAAGCAGTTAAAATGTGGTCAGAGTTGACAGACGGAGGGGGGGGGAGGCTCTTAACGGCTTCCTGGCCTGACGTTTTTGCAGAGGGGTCCGGCGGTGACCCAGGCCTCTTCACAAACAACTCCCTTCACCCAATACCTCTTCATCGCCTCACCTCAAAGGCTCGCTTCCCTCACACCAGTCTGCCAATTCCAAGTACGGGAAAATTCCTAGAGTATAGGGTTGCCAGAGGCCTTCCGGGCAGCGTTCCCTCTAAGCTGAGTCAGTGTGAGCCAGCCCACAGATTTGTAGCCTCCAGCTCACAGATTTCTGTCTTAGCTCAGGAGGGATGGCTCCAGAGCAAACGAATTGATGCAGCAGCCTAATTGCTCACTCACAACTTTTAATGCCGGTAGTTTACAAAGTAGAATCCTTGCTCACGAGACTCCACAGCTTAGAGGGAGCAGGGGTCATTTCCTGCGGGAGCGCACAGGAGCGGAGCTCCGGCAGTAAGGAGCTCAGGGGGCGGGTACATGCAACAAGCCCCACCCCCTGCTCCGAGCAGCCCTCAGTCGGGCCATGAGGGGCAAGAAGCAGCCAGGTAGGTTGCAGAGCCCCCCCCCCGGCCCGCCTTCAGGACATCACTTACGGTGATGTCAGGGTGTGTGGCATATGCAAATAAGTTATGCTAATGAGCTCCTGCACCTCTTTTTCTACGAAATGACCCCTGAGAGGGAGCATTGCTTCCAGGGGATGGGGGGGAGGTTGGGTTGCCAGATCCAGGTTGAGAAACTTCTGGAGATGTGGGGGGCAGAGTCTGGGGAAGACAGGGACCACGGTGGTGGTACAGTGCCACAGAGTCCACCCTCCAAAGCAGCCATTTTCTCCAGTGGAAATGAACTCTGTGGTCTGGAGGTAAGCTGTTATTTCAGGGGATCCCCAGGTCCCACCTGGAGGCTGGCGTCCCTACTTGGAGACCTGGGTGCGAAACCTGGGAAAGACAGATGTTGGGGGGGGGGACTTGGCAGGGTAGCGATGCTGTAACGGTCCACCCTCCAACGCTGCCCTTCCCTCCAGGGAAATTATTTATGTGCTACCTTTATATCTCGCCTTTCCCCCTAACGGGGGACCCAAAACGGCTCACGCCATTCTCCTCTCCTCCCTTTTAGCCTCACAACGACCCTGCGAGGTGGGCTAGGCTGAGGGCTTGGGACTGGCCTGAGGTCACCCAGCAAGCTCCCGCGGCAGAGTGGGGTTTGGAACCCTGGGTCTCCCCGGTCCGAGTCCGACGCTTCAACCACTACACCATGCCGGCTCTCGTGGGTCTTTGCGGTCTGGAGATTGGTCGTGATTCCAGAATTCCAGCAGCTATCTGGAGGTTGGGGACCCTACCAATGCAGCCTGGGCATTTGACCGAGGGCGGAACCCGGGTAGAAGATAAACCAGTAGAGGAAAAACAGTTGTGGTGTAGTGGTTAAGTGCTCTGACTCTAATCTGGGAGAACCGGGTTTGATTCCCCACTCCTCCACTTGCACCTGGCTGGATGACCTTGAGCAAGCCGTAGCTCTGAT
>NW_015166523.1:35232-49733 GCF_001447785.1 Gekko japonicus
AAACTTCCTTCCTGACCAAAGCTCTGAGGACTTTAACGACTTCATGAGGGGGGGTGGGATGCTTCCAAGAGGTCCAGCTTTCCCCTAAAGTGCAGACACAGGGAGCTGTGGATGCATTTGCGTTTGTTTATCTATATCCCCATTTTCTCCCCAGGTCGGACTCAAAGCAGCTTTTAGAACGCTTGTTCTCCCCCAACAACAACCCGGTGAGGTCGGCCAGGTTGAGAGTTTGCAATGGACACAAGGTCACAAAGCAAGCTTCCATCGTAGAAGAGGGGATTTCGAACCCGGGTCGTCCGGGGTCCTAAGTCTGTACTCTATCCACTACCCCACAATGGCTCTCGCTGGATGTGACTGACTTTCCTGAGGCTATGTGGGTTATTCAGAACTCAGATAAGTCTGTCTGCCGAGGGAACAGGAAACAGCAGGGTCTGGATTTAGGGCCCTACCGATAAAGTCGAGGAACTTCTCATCTGATGCAAACACACAGAGAACTTTCGAGAAACAGCCAGCTCTGTCAGTTCCTTAAATTCTCCCCCGGGCTAGAGCAGAATGCTGACTGATGCTGAACTTGCACACAATTACCTCCCCCATCCACCTCATGACTGATTTCCCCGCTTTCCTCGATCCCCCCCAAGGCACAAACTCTGAATTCCATTCCACACGCAATGCACCTGGTTGCAATCTTCCTTCCGTATGTGGTGCATCTCAAGTAGCTTCAAAGCGACACGCATACCAAGCGGACTACCTTCTGCACTGGCACGAAACCGAGAGTCAAGTCTTGCCTGTTGCAAATGAGTGCCTTCCAGGCGCAGGGGTCATCCTTCACCCAGTGGTGTGATCCCAACATGTGGGACATTCGGGCCAGTCCCAAAGAGCTTTCCCTCTCAGCAGTGACAGCCCCTTAAACCAAGTCAGAACGCCGGTCCCTGAAGCTCAAGTCACCTCTTCACACATTACAGAGCATGCAGGTTGGGTCTGGAGCAAGGCTCCCTCTAAGCTGTGGAGTCCTGTGAGCAAAAATTCTACTCGGTGAGCTCCTGGCATTACAGTTGTGAGCGAGCGATTTGGCTGCTGCATGAATTAATTTGCTCTGGAGCCCTCCTTCCTGAGCTAACAGAGGCTAAAAAACTGTGAGCTAGCTCACACTAGCTCAGCTTAGAGGGAACACTGGCCTGGAGTCCCCACCCTGTGACAGACGCAACACATCAGTTGTGTGGCTTCTCCTCCATTCCTGTACACGTGGTCCCGGATTAGTATCAGGGCCATGGTTCATATGGAGAGAGGACTTCAGCCTTCCCTCCTGTGCCACTTTCCCCAACCTGAAACAGTCTCAAGCGTAGGCTATTTGAAGAAACCCGGGTGTTCTCTGGGATATGTGTCTGTTTGCCCAGCTGGCCCAATAACACGACATGTGATCATTCCTGAGTTTCAAAGTTTACAAAATTATAGGATAAATACCAGGGGTCATTTCGTAGAAAAAGAGGTGCAGGAGCTCATTAGCATAACACATTAGCACAACTTTTTTGCATATGCCACGCCCCCTAACACCACCGGAAGTGTGTCAGAAGGCAACACCCACCACTCAGGCTACACTGGACTGTTTTGGATTGCTAACTGTTGGGGGGGGGTAACATGCAGATCTGTCCTCGCAGAGGAGGGAGAGCTTGTACCTGAATAAAACTTGGTCTTATAGGTGCCACTGGACTGTTTTGGATTGCTAGCTATGGGGGGGACATGCAGATCTGCCCTCGCAGAGGAGGGAGAGCTTGTACCTGAATAAAACCTGGTCTTAAAGGTGCCACTGGACTGTTTTGGACTGGGGGGGCGGAGGGGGAGCTCTGCAACTTACCTGGCTGCTTCTTGCTCTGACTGAGGGCTGCTGGGAGCAGGGGGCGCGGCTTGTTGCATGTGCCCGCCCCCAGGGCTCTTTACTGCCAGAGCTCCGCTCCTGTGCGCTCTGGCAGGAAATAACCCCTGATAAATACACAACATTCCCATAGGTCGTGATGGGTCACAGGTTGTGCCTGGGGGGACTTTTTGTGGTTTCACATACACTCCATAAAACGTAGGCTACAAAAAGGAAAGGAGGGGGAGATCTTCAAAAACAACTTACAACACTGGAGCGAACTGTTGAGCATGACATGAGGTGGAGAAAACACACACCCAATACGTATTGGTGATAAGCCACTGTAATCACACGGTGTAGTCATGTGACACTGTGCTGCAGCGGCCACAGAGCAAAATAAACATGGAGCTTGTTTCTCAAGCAGTGTTCAGTTCTCAACTGGGTTGGATGGGCCATTGCTACAACTGGAGAAATCTCTTTTGCTTAACGGTGCATCCAACATTTGGTGCAGTGGTTAAGCGTGCGGACTCTAACCTGGGAAAACCAGGTTTGATTCCCCACTCCTCCACTTGCACCTGGCTGGATGACCTTGGGCAAGCCATAGTTCTGGCACAGCTGTCCTTGAAAATGAGCGTTTTCTCTCAGAGCTCTCTCAGCCCCACCTACCTCACAGGGTGTGTGTTGTGGGGAGGGGAAGGGACAGGAGTTTGTAAGCCGCTTTGAGACTCCTTCGGGTAGTGAAGGGCAGGGTAGAAATCCAATCTCTTCTTCTTCTTCTGTCTTGTCCTCCCCATCATTTTCCAGACACAGCCCAAAGGGCTGGTTTTAAGTTTACTTGCAGAGTGTTGCGTTTGGTATGAACAGGGCAACACATTTATTTCTCCAGGTACGGCACGTTCAAAAGTGGACCCTCCAAAATCGGAATTCCTGGTTGCATGCACCAAAGCTGGAAAATATGTTCAGTGCCCTATTCACATGAAATGGTGAATGGGCATACTGAGAGGTTCACACATAGCGCACTCTCCCAGTACACACGGCAACTACACCCATCACACTTATTATATGCTAGTGTTGCCACCTCCAAATTGGAAAATTCCTGGAGATTGGAGGGGAAAGCTTGGGGAGAGCTGGGTTTCAGAAGAGGGGGGACCCTCAGCAGGGTAGGATACTACAGAGCCCACCCTCCAAAGGAATAATTTTTTCCAGGGGGATGGCTCTCGGCAATCTGGAGGCCAGTGGTAATTCTGGGAAATCCCCGGGCCCTGCCTGGAAGTTGGCAACCACAATTGAAAAGGAGCAAAAAAAACCCCACGAGAAACTTCAATAACGAGTTATTAGTGGAACAAAGTAATGTATCTGAGGACGTGTGCATGCACACAAAAGCTCATACCTTGGGTGATACTTTGTTGGTCTTCAAGGTGCCCCACTGGACTCAAACCTTATTCTGCTGCTTCAGACCAACATACAGAAGGGGGTGCAGCTCCTACGATCACCAAAAAATAACACCAAGTAAGCTGCGGTGGCTCAAGTGGTTAAGACGCTGAACTGCAGGCTGTGGAAGGTCGGTAGTTCAGCAGTTCGAGACCCGAGTTGCCGCATGACGGAGTGAGCTCCCGTCTCTAGTTCCAGCTCCTGCCAACCTAGCAGTTCGAAAGCAAGAAATTGCAAGTAGATAAATAGGTACCACTTCGGTGGGAAGGTAACAGCGCTCCGTGCGCCTTGGTGTTTAGTCATGCCGGCCACACGACCATGGAAACATCTTCGGACAGCGCTGGCTCTTCGGCTTTGAAACGGAGATGAGCACCGCAACCCTAGAGTCGGACTCGACTGGCTTTCGAGCAAGGGAACCTTTACCTTTACTTTAAGCTGCAATCATGCAAGTGCCCTTATATTCTTACAGAAGTAAACCTATGTCCTTACAGCAATACAAAAATACAAAGAATCTCATTAGAGTAGATAATATCTATCATATTTCAATCTCAGATGTTCAATTCCAGATGTTGGCGAAGTTCTCCGGAGTACTTCAGCCCACCTGCAAGTATCCGTGGAGTTCCATTTCTGCCCCCAACGAGCAGGTTTAACAGCTTCCTGAATAGCAGAAGGCTGAAGTAATTTTTTAAAAGAATTAAACGTGTTTTATTATCCATTGGTGGGAATGGATTGCTCTGAAAGAATCCACCTGAACCTCTTTTTCCTGGCTGCCACAGTCAAAACGGGATGGATTTTAGGACCCTGAGCCGCAGACACTCACCAACAGTCCTGAAACTTCCCAACATTTTTTCTTTTTTTTTGCAGCCTGTTGCTTATTCATTCAGATCAGGAGCAAAGCCCTATCCAGCCAACAGGGAACCAACGAGCGAGCGGGATAAGCCAAGGTCCCTGTGCAGGAGCAGCAGCAACGTAAAGGGGGGGAAAAGCAAGGGAACCAAACTTTGCAGACCCTTTTGAGAACTAAAGAGACTCGGTTCCTTGCGGTCTGTTCTCCCTCGCACGCTCGCCATGAAGCTTGTGGGACTCCCCTGCAACTCGAAACAAGCCCGGAATGGACAGAGTTGAGATTCGTTCCCCTGAAAAAGAAGGGGAAGCTCTGGAGAGAAAGGGAGCGGGGAGGACTGCCACTGAACACCCAGGCTACCGGACTGCACTTTCTTCTCCCAAATCCATCCACCGAGCTCGACCTCTTTGAACTCGGTCACCATGACATCTCCTGGCTTCTGGGACCTGTGGGCTTTGACGGGCTGTGGAATGTTCCTGCTCGTCCACGGACAACATTCCCAGGGAGACAACGGACGCTGGAGGCAAATGATTCAGTGGGAGAACAACGGCAGGGTGTACAGCCTCCTGAACACGGGCTCGGAGTACGTGCCCGCAAGTCACGTGCGAGCAGACAGCAGTGCCAGGGTCCTGCTAGCGGACACCGCCACGGGCCAAGGTAGACGATCCCAAGGGAACACCAGGCGGCAGGCTCCCAGTTTGCCGGTCAGAGCCAGTTCAGAGACCATCCGGGGACACACGCGGCATCCGTTTGGCTTCGGACAAGTCCCGGACAACTGGAGGGACGGACCCACTGGAGACAGTAGCGCCAATTCCCAGCGGCCCCGGTCGCCCACCGTTCGGCAGCGACAGGCCGGAGCTGCTTCCTCCTCTTCTGCCTTTGCCTCCTACGGACAGGTCTACCCGCAGGCCTCGTACCCTCAGCCGCCTTACGCCAACCAGTACGAGAGCTATGACCCCCAGGTGCCCCGCGCCTATGACGAGAGCTACACCTACTATCGGAGCACGGGAGCCGGGGGGAGTGCCGTGGCTTCCGCCGCGGCCAGTGCTGGGGTTGTGTACCCCTTCCAGCCCAGGGCGAGGTACGAGGAGTACGCAGAAGATCAGAATCCTTATAGGGCCCAAGGGTACTACCCCGTTCAGGAGAGATCCTATGTGCAGGTACCCCAACAGGTTCAGCCCTCTGATGGCCTAGACAGGAGGTACTCCCACAGTCTCTATCATGACACTGGAACTAGCTATGACCAAAATGTCCCCCAGGAGCCTTATCCCTCCACCCAGAACCAACCAGCAGTGGGCCAAGGGGTCCCTGTGGCAGACAACTTGCATCTCAACTCTGGATCTCCTCTGGGTACCGGCACTCAATACGGGAATGAGCCATGGGTGGGGCAATATCCCCCTTTTGGAGAGGCACCGGCGGAACCCTACGTCCCTCCTCGCAACGTGGAACCTCAGCCGCCTTTCCGGCCCTTAGACCCCCAAGGGGTCCCTAGGCCCGAACCCTACCTTCCTATCAGGAATGCTGAGCCTCCCCAACTGATTCCAGACAACCAAGGTGGTAACCAAGCGCGGGTCAGTGTGGGCAGCATCTACAGACCCAATCAGAACGGACGGGGTGAGTCTCTGGCGGCTTGTGGGCGGGTCGTTGGGGAGGGGAGGCAAAGTGCATTCTGGGACGGGCCTTTTCCTTCAGTCCCTAGGGGGGAAGGAGTTAAGGTAGGAAACACTTGAATAGCGTTGTGCCACCTCAAAGACTAAACATTCGTGGTGGCGCAAATGTCCAGGAGCTAAACCCCTTTTCATCAGGTCCATGAAGTCTTATCCTCTGTCCAAAGATCACACATGCTTAGTAAATAACGCTACTGGATTTCATAGCCCCTCATTTCATCCACCACCCACTGAATTCCATAGCCCCCGGGTTTCAACCACACAGACACTCAACCACCACACAAACACAAACGCACACTTATTGCATTTTTGCTTTTTCCTGGGCATCTTCATTTTCGCTCTATTACCTTGCACCGAATTTGCTCCCAGAAATCGACCCAATTTTGTTAATGCTATCTTGGCCTCAGTTGCATATAAATGGCATTAAAACGCTGCACTGTGTATCGGAAACACTGTTCCATGAAAACGGGCAAAAAGAAACAACAGGATGTACTTAAAAAGGGGAAAAGTAATATTCATACATCCCTAATATATACACATAAAACGCAAAAGCTCCCCACAGCAAACCGATACCCTGTAGCAAAGAAACCTGACCAGTATAGGCCACATTTGAGCAGATGCACATGATGTGCAATCCGGAATTCATCGATCTGGTGCATTTTTAATCCCATCCTTACTCCAAGGAGCAAAAGGCAGAATACATAGTTCTCTCCCCCCACACACACAATTTTATCCTCAGAAATTCATGCATGGCTCTTAGGGGTGAGGCGAGGAAGAAGAAGAAGAGGAGGAGGGGGAGGAGGAAGAAGAAGAAGAGGAAAAGGAAGAAGAAGAAGAGGAAGAAGAAGAAGGAGGAAGAAGGAGGAGGAGGAGATTGGATTTATACCCCACCCTTCACTACCCGAAAGAGCCTCAGAGCAGCTTACAATCTCTTTTCCCTTCCCTTCCCCACAACAGACACCCTGTGACTGTTCCCTCTAAGCTGTGGAGTTCTGTGAGCAAAAATTCCACTTTGTGAGCTACTGGCATTAGAATTGTGAGCAAGTTACTTGGCTACTGCATAAATTAGTTTGCTCTGGAGCCATTCTTCCTGAGCTAAGACAAAAACGTGTGAGCCGGAGGCTAAAAAACTGTGAGCCAGCTCACACTACCTCAGCTTAGAGGGAACACTGCCTGTGAGGCAGGTGGGGCTGAGAGAGCTCTGACTGAGAACTGTCCCTGAGAGAACAGCTCTGAAAGGACATGTGACCAACCCAAGGTCATACCAGCAGCTACATGTGGAGGAGTGAGGAATCAAACCTGGGACCGTCTGCATGCTGAGTAGATTCTCTTCCACTGAGACGAGGGCTCAGATCAATGCATAGGAACCCACATGAAGCTGCCTGATGCTGAATCAAGGTCAGCATTGCCTACTCAGACTGGCAGCAGCTCTCTAGGGTCTTTCCCATTGCCTCCTACCTGGTCCTTTTAACTGGAGATGCTGAAGATTGAATATGGGGCCTTCTGCATGCCAAGCAGAGGCTCTACCCCTAAGCCACGGCCCCTCCTTTGTCGATGTGCTGACACTGGTCTTTCACCCTCTTTCTAAGGTTTAGGTAACATGACCCTTGTACAACTGCACATGAGACTGAAAACCCCCGGTTTCCAAGGTCCCCAGTTCTCTCTTTAAAGGGCGCGCCCGTTGGCTAATTCTTACAAACAAAATGCCAGAACCGCATCTGGCTAGGATTCGGCACTCTCTCCCTCTTCCCTAGAGGCCTATGTCGACCAGCAGCTGCCTGGAATTGTGGGGGATTCCAGCTATCCGGAAAGAAACCGAGCCCTAAGTTTGCCCTTGAGATCAGACCCCCTGCAAGTCCCATCCAAGTTTCAGGGGGGGGGCACAAAATGAGTTTAACCTCATTTCCTTCTGGCATCTCCAAGGTCTCCGGAGGCCACAGGAAGTGTGAATTTTCTGGTCAGCTTTATCTGACACAGGTCAGCTTGCCTTTGCCCCCCTGTTTTCCGCTTGTCCCCATTAAGGAGGAAGCAAATGTTCACAGGTTTCAGAGCTTAAGAGGGAGTCCAGCTGTTCTACGCAATTCAGATAAAAGCCCGAAAACCCAAATCAGTACACAGGGCTTGGATTGGGCCCCTGAACAATTGCTGATTGACAGTGAAATTGACAGAAAAAGAAATTGACCGAGAAAGGTCCCCCCCCCTTCTGTAGCCCTGTAGATAGAAACAAATCAGTTTTTCCCTCTAGGACTGTTTAGAATGTCCCCGGTCAAGAATCTGACAAGCCGGGATCTTTTACATAAGACTTTGGGAACCACGGAGTAAACAAATGAGGCAATGTTTCGGGCAGTGAACTTAATTTTTTTAAAGTCTAGTCACAGAAGGAAGCTTGTCTCATCCCTTTAGTTTCACACTGAGAACCTAAGAAGAGCCCTGCTGGATCAGAGCAGTGGTCCATCTAGTCCAGCATCCTGTCTCACACAGGGGCCAACCAGTTCCTCTGGAGGTCCAGCAACAGGGCATAGAGGCTGAGGCCTTCATAAGAGCATCAGGAGAGCCCTGCTGGATCAGACCAGGGGTCCATCTAGTCCAGCCTCCTGTCTCACACAGTGGCCAACCAGTTCCTCTGGAGGTCCAGCAACAGGGCATAGAGGCCAAGACCTTTCCCTTATGTTGCTTCCTAGATCTGGGATTCAGAGGTTTACTGCCTCTGAATGTGGAGGTTTCTATGGCTAATAGCCACTGATAAACCTCCAGTTTGGTGTAGTGATTAAGCGTGGGCTCTAATCTGGGAGGACCAGATACGATGCCCCACTCCACCACATGCAGCTGCTGGTGTAACCTTGGATCAGTCATAGATCCTTCAGAGCTGTTATCTCAAGGGCAGTTCTCAAAAGAGCTCTCTCAGCCCACCTGCCTCACAGGGTGTCTGTTGTGGGGAGGGGAAGGGAAAGGAGATTGTAAGCAGCTCTTAGATTTTTGGTACTGAAGGGCGCGGTATAAATCCAAACTCTTTTCTTCTTCTTCTTCTCCTTCTCCATGAATCTATCTAATCTCCTTTTAAAGCTATTTATTTCTCTGGCCCTCACTACATCCTCTGGCAGTGAATTCCACATTTTAGTCACTCTCTGTGTAAAGAAGTGTTTCCTTTTGTCTGTCCTGAATCTGCTGCCCATCAGCTTCATTGGATGCCCTCGAATCCTCATATTTGGGGAGAGGGAGAAGAAATCTTCGTTGTCAGATCTCCCCACTTAAAGGCAAACATCAAACCCAACAAGTGAGAGAGGGCTGGTTTGATGCCTCTTCCAGGTGTTGGCGGCCAATGCAAATATTTGGGGGAGAGCACAGGTACTTGAGCTGCGGTGGCTCAAGTGGCTAAGACGCTGAACTGCAGGCTGTGGAAGGTCAGTAGTTCAGCAGTTCGAGACCCGGGTGCCGCATGACGGAGCGAGCTCCCGTCTCTAGTTCCAGCTCCTGCCAACCTAGCAGTTCGAAAGCAAGACATTGCAAGTAGATAAATAGGTACCACTTCGGTGGGAAGATAACAGTGTTCCGTGCGCCTTGGTGTTTCGTCATGCCGGCCACATGACCACGGAAACGTCTTCGGACAGCGCTGGCTCTTCGGCTTGGAAACGGAGATGAGCACTGCAACCCTAGAGTCGGACTTGACTGGCTTTCGAGCAAGGGAACCTTTACCTTTACCTTTACAGGTACCGAAAGAGACTCAGCCTTCCTTTTCACCTCACCGAAAGTATTAGATGCAGATGCATCGGGCTTCCGGGGGTTGGGAAACAAGGTTAACAGTGACATTCTTCTTCCAGCCTGGAGAAAAAGCACATGTCCTGTTTACAAAGTCCAGATTCCTGGGTCAGTAGGAAAGAGCAAGAGTCCAGTGGCACCTTAAAGAAAGACTAACAAGATCTGTCGCAGGGGAGGACCTTTTGTGAGTGTCTGTAGCAGTGAGCAGTGAGTCACGAAAACGCCTGCCCTGCCACAAATTTTGTTAGTCTTTAAGGTGCTCCTGGACTGTTGCCCTTTTCTACTGCTACAGGCAGACTAACGGGGCCACCCACGTCAAGCAGACTCCTGGAGAAAAATGGAGCAGTCCCCAAAGAAGTCTACAGGAACTACCACGTTGCACTGAGATCTAAAATATCCCTTTCTCTTCTTGGCTACAGCCAGTCTTTTTTTTTTAATACCCAAAATTGGAGGAAAAGAAATCATTTCTGAGCCTCTGTTAGGCCACTAACGAGGCCTCCGATTCAACCTTTCGTTTCACATGATTCCGGTTCGTGTTACCCCCCGACCTACCTTCCCGTCAATAAAATATTCTGGGAGGCCATTTAGGAAAGGGTTAAAAAACCTCCTGGCGAGTGTCAATGTGTTCTTCGTACATCGAGTTACATCCAGGGCTGTGGGTTTTCTGCCAGCGTGATCGTGCTTGGCACGGCCCAGGGCTCAGTACAGAACGTGGTTCGGGGACGATTTTTCATTGGCGAAAACGCAGCTTGGTTGACCGCAACGGAAAAAAATATATATATTGAAAATGTACTGGCAGCGCTGTTTATAAGCCCAGAAACCAAAGGAAGTATGGTACAGCTTTTTCTTTCCTTCCACAGTCAGAGTGGTTTAGTTGCGTGAGTGTGGGATTAGGGTCTCGGAAACACAGCTTCAAAACCTCAGACTATCCCAGAATTCACAGGCTGAGCTGTTCACCCTCTCTCTGTCTATCCTACATCACTGGGTTGTTGTAGGGGATTAAACTGGGAACTAGGACAACCAACATATGCCACCATAAATTCCATCAAGCAATAGTATGCTAAAAAGGGATGGAGGGATGGATAAGAACATAAGAGGAGCCAATGTTGGATCAGGCCAATGGCCCATCCAATCCAACACTCCGTCACACAGAGGCCAAAAATACCAGGTGCCATCAGGAGGTCCAGCAGTGGGGCCAGGACACTAGAAGCCCTCCCACTGTTGCCCCCCCAAGCACCAAGATGACAGAGCATCCCTTGCCCCAGACCGAGAGTCCCTATCTATACCTTGTGGCTCATAGCCACTGATGGACTTCTGCTCCATATGTTTATCCAACTCCCTCTTGAAGCTGTCCATGCTTGTATCCGCCGCCACCTCCTGTGGCGGTGAATCCCATGTGTTAATCACTCTTTGGGTGTTTATATCCACTCAGGCCATGTTCCTAAGAATGTACTACTATACGTAGCGTTATGACTCTTCCTCTTCCAACACCAATTAGTAAACGACAGCCTCTTTCTCTTGTTCTGCTCTGCATGCGTAGGCCAGACTTGACATGGAGCCATCAAGCAGCCCGCTGAACCCCTGAGCTCTTGCAAAGGTATATCTAGCAGGTCACCTCTTGCAAAGCTTATCTTACAGCTACGATTGGCAACACCACCACCTCCCAGACAGTTTATGTCCCGAATGAAAATCACGTCATTTACTTTGGATCTGATAGCAGAATTGCCCATTCGGGCCTCCAAGAGAGGCTTTGCAAGAGGTGACCTGCTAGCTCCACCTTTGCAAGAGCTCAGTAGTTCAGCAGTCTGGCTCTGGTGAATAGTGGGGAGCTTTGTGTGCCCTGACTGCCAGCTAGGATTGCCATCCTCCAGGTGGGGCCTGGAGATCTCCCAACTCTGGAGCTATCCCAGCTGATCCCCAAACTACATAAATCATGTCTGAAGCTGCCTTCTACTGAATCAGACCCTTGACCCACCAAGGTCAGTATTTGTCTTCTCAAACCGGCAGCAGCTCTCAACTGTCTCAGGCGGAGATCTTTCACAGAGAGAGAACCAGTTTGGTGTCGCGGTTAGGAGCGCGGACTCTCATCTGGGAGAACCGGGTTTGACTCCCCACGCCTCCATATGCAGCTGCTGGTGTGACCTTGGGTCAGTCACAAGTTATTTCAGAGCTGCTCTCTCAAGGGCAGTTCTCGAGAGAGCTCTCTCCGCCCCACCTACCCCACAGCGTGTCTGTTGTGGGGAGGGGGAGGGGAAGGAGATTGTAAGCCGCTCTGAGACTCCGAGTGAAGGGCGGGGGTATAAGTCCAATCTCCTCCTCCTCTTCTTCTTCTTCATCACCTACAGCCTGGTCCATTCAATTGGAGGCACCGGGGATTGAACCTGCGTCCCAAGCAGATACTCTACCTCTATGTCACAGCCCCTTGCTGCTTACTATTTATCTATTTAAAATATCTGTTCCACTTGTCCTGGAGAAAATGGCTGCTTTAGGAGGTGGACTGTGTGGCATCGCACCCTAACAAGGTCCCTGCCCCGTGCTCCCAGGCTCCACCCACAAATCTCCAGGTATTTCCGAACCCGGAGTTGGCAACCCTAAAGCAGCGTCCTGCTTCGAGCAGGCTCTCCCCAGTTCCCTCTGCCTCCACATGTCTCCGATTAGATTCCTTTCCATTGTATTGCCGTCTATGTACAATGGTCACTTAGCAACAGCCCAGCCGAGCATATTTATCTTGGATTCCCACTGGGGCTTTGATTCACGGGCGTAGGCGTTGGGGTGACTCCACACACCCCTTTTCCAATTACAAGACACTTTGCACCCTGAACACAGAATCCTCCAGTCTCCATCTTCCTTTCCCACTGTCCCGTGTCTAAGGAAGGTGCCGGATTGGAGGTGTTGGGGGGGGGGGTAACGCCGAGGTCTGGCTTGACCTTGCCTGGCCTGCAAAATTCCTTGACAGTTTTCGCAGGAGGAGGAAGAGGCAGGGGGCAGGAAGCCGTCTCTTGGCCGCTCTCCCAGCTGAGTAATTCACTGCTGGCTTATCGGAAATTCCCTGCGCAGCTTCAATTACTGAAACCCCGTTCCGCCTATAAACAACGTTCGCGGAGTCCAGCTAGCAAAATCTGTGGTCCCTTTTCGATTCCACCGAAGGCGCTAACCTCATCCGGCTCTGAATGATTTCAGATAGGGTTATCCAGATGTCCTCTTTTTTCAGTGTCTGTTCTTTTGGGGGCTCTTTTCATTAAAAAAAGAAGAAAGAAAACAGATGAGATTGTCCTCTTTCTGGGTTGGAAGGTTAGGAATATTCCGAGTCAGTAGCAATTAGGTAAAGGTAAAGGTTACCTTGCTCGAAAACCAGTCGAATCCGATTCTAGGGTTGCGGTGCTCATCTCCGTTTCCAAGCCGAAGAGCCAGCGCTGTCCGAAGATGTTTCCGTGGTCCTGTGGCCGGCATGACTGAACACCAAGGCGCACGGAACACTGTTACCTTCCCACCAAAGTGGTACCTATTTATCTACTTGCAATGTCTCGCTTTCGAACTGCTAGGTTGGCAGGAGCTGGAACGAGAGATGGGAGCTCACTCCGTCATGCGGCACACTCGGGTCTCGAACTGCTGAACTACCGACCTTCCACAGCCTGCAGTTCAGCGTCTTAACCACTTGAGCCACCACAGCTCCCCAGTAGCAATTATTACAGCTTAAATAGTCGGGGTCTCGCTTTTTGAGTCGGCGATCACTTGCTTGAAGTGGTCAGTCGGGAAAGATGTCTCTCTCTTTTTTTTGCTTTTCAAAATATGGTAACCCTGATTTCAAATGTTCTTCCTCTGCCTTCAAGGTGGTGTGTCACTGTAGGGTTAATGGCTCTGGGTTGGGAAATACCTGCAGATTCGGGGGATGGGGCCTGGCGAGGGAGGAGCCTTGGGAGTAGAGTCCACCCTTCAAAGCAGCCATTTCCCCCCAGGAGTACTGATCTCTATTGTCTGTAGATCAGTTGTAATAGCAGGAGACCTCCAGCTCCCACCTGGAGGCTGGTAACCCTATGCACCAGGACTGGCATGCAATTTGGGGCAGGTCTAGCCGGATCTTATCAGATCTCTAAAGCTAAGCACGGTTGTCCCCAGTTAGGACTTGGATGGGAGACCACCGAAGGAAGTCCAGGGTCACTATGCAGAGGCAGGCAATGGCAAACCACCTCTGTACATCTCTTGCCTTGAAAACCCTATGGGGTCACCAGGAGTCGGCTGCGACTTGAAGGCAATTTCTTTCCCCCACCACCTGCTTCTCTCTATGTTTTCTTATCCCACCCTCCTCCGAGGAGCCAGGATAGCATATATGGCCCTTCCCTCCCTGTTTTATACTCACAACGACCCTGTGAGGCAGGCAAAGCTGAGCAACGGACCCGAGGTCACCCAGCAAAGGTCCACACTGGGTTAGAGATCTGAACTCAGATCTCCCAGCCTGACACTCTAACTGCTACTATGCCAGACTAGTTCCCCTACTTAGGAAGTGTTCAAATATTATCTGGCAATAATTATAAGAGCACATGAACCACCGCCCTGAGCCTGCTTTGCGGGGAAGGCGGGGTATCAATGAGACAAATAAATAAGTAGTAGTAGTGGTAGTGGTGGTAGTAGTAGTAGTAGTAGCAGCAGCAGCAGCAGTAGTGGTGGTGGTGGTACCACCACCAGTTTGGTGTAGTGGTTAGGAGTGCAGACTCTAATCTGGGAGAACTGGGTTTGATTCCCCACTCCTCCACAAGCAGCTGCTGGGGTGACCTTGGGTCAGTCAGAAGTTCTCTCAGAGCTGTTCTCTCAAGGGCAGTCCTCAAAAGAGCTCTCTCAGCCCCACCTACCTCTGTTGTGGGGAGGGGAAGGGAAAGGGATTGTAAACCGTTTTGAGACTCCTTCGGGTAGTGAAGGGCAGGGTATAAATCCGATCTCCTATTATTATTATTATTAT
>NW_015166523.1:50153-51459 GCF_001447785.1 Gekko japonicus
CCACCCCTGCCTGCCTGGGGCCAGGGAGGGCCTTCGCAAGGGGCTTCCTTGCACTCCCGCCGGCCTTGCAGGTCCTCATGGGGCTCGGCAGTGGAGCTGCAAGGCCAGCGGTGGCGGCCGGGACCGTTGGGGGTGGGGTGTGTGGCCTTATGACACATTTCCGGTGATGTCAGGGGGTGTGGCCTTATGACACGCTTCCGGTGATGTCAGGGGGTGTGGCATATGCTAATGAGTTATGCTAATGAGTTCCCCTAGCTCTTTTTCTACGAAACGACCTCTGCTTATACATCATCTACCGCCTGATCCTTTAACTGGAGATGCCGAGGATTGAACTCGGGACCTTCTGCATGCCAGGCAGTTGCTCTCCCACTGAACCACGGCCCCTCCCCTCCATAGCCTGGTGCTCATCACAACCTACCCGCTGTAACAGAACAAGGTTCTAATCATGTCCAGGGTTATCCACACTGCAGGGGAAACAGTCCATCTCTTGACAACCCATTATACACACCAGGGAATGTCAGCATCATTTTAATAAACTACGACAAACCTCCCCTTTTTTATCTCATGCATCCAATCCTGAAGACCCGTTCCCTTAAAACACTGATGCTCGGTTCGGGGGAAACCCGGGTGGGAGCTCAATTTATATTTCTTTAAGGGGAATCGCTCCGTTAAAGAAACGGTTTTCCCAGCTTCCCATTCCGCCAGAATCCCCGGTGGATTACATCATCAAGAATGACCAAGCACGGAGTCAGGAAACGAACGCCAGAAAGGTGACGTGATTCCCTCTGGGGAGAACGGCTCCAGAAACAAGAAGACATTGTTCTTTTTTGTCCTTGGAAACACAAACTGGGGGGCGGGGTGGGGGGGGCTTCCACCGACATGTGCAAAAGACAGGCTCAGTCAAGGGGTGTACGTATCATTATTTTTACGAACATCCCCCCCCCCCGGTGGCCTGCCAGCGGGGTTTTAATTCGCAACGCGAGACTGCATGTTTATTAACTAATCTGAGCTAAGTAGCCCCCCCAGGTCTGCCTGACGAAGATATGCTGCTAGATCGGTCCCGAGGTCCACCTTAGCTCAGCATTCACAGAACCATAGAGTTGGAAGGAGGCCATACAGACCCTCTAGTCCAGTGGTGGCGAACCTTTTAGAGACCGCGTGCCCAAACTGCGACCCAAAACCCACTTATTGATCGCAAAGTGCCAACACGGCAATTGAACCTGAATACTGAGGTTTTACTTTAGAAAAACCAACTCACACATTAACTTAAGATGATCCAAACAATGTAAGGAAAGCAATCCCAAAT
>NW_015166523.1:52304-69158 GCF_001447785.1 Gekko japonicus
CCAGATGAGACCTGGAGTCCTCCCGGAATGAAAAGTGATTTCCCCGGACTACAGAGATCAGTTCCCCTGGAGAAAATAACAGCTTTGGAGGGTGGGCTCTGGGGCATCTAGGGTCGCCACTCTCTCAGTGGGGCTGCTCTGAGCAGTGGCGGAGGAAGAAGAAAAGAAAAATGGCTGTCAAGCCAACACCAGCTGCTGTTGTTCATCCAAAGGACGCAGGAGGAGCGAAGAATGAGATACCTGCTTTATTTTTGATCACATGCCTCAAAGCTTTTCCCTGGAACCAGGCCCATAGCTACGTTGGGGCTTTTGAGGGGGCTCTGCCCCCTTTCTTAAAGGCACAGCCCTGCAAGAATTTCCCCTGTAAATGCTTTTTTCAATAATTTTATAACATTTTTAAAAGGCATGCACTCCTTTAAGCAGAGTGGGGTGCTGCAGTTGACTAACTCCCGCACTGAGCAAGGGGGTTGGAGTAGGTGACCTCTAGGATCCCTTCTAACTCTGTGTCAAGAAACTGGTCTCCTTGAAGAGAGTTTTTCTGCCTAAGTGTTAGCTTCCTTGACTATAGAAGTCATCATCCCCATCTGCAGGCTTGTTAGCAGAATTGTAGCTCAGGCTGGCGGAAGTGATTAACTTGCAGCAGCTGAGAACTGTCATCTAAAGTGGTTGACGGCTTGCAATTTAGAGATCTATCCAGGTAACAGCTTTCTATTGGCTCAATAGCTTTCCTTTCTCCACTGAGCACTGCAGAAAAGTAATTTGCCCCACAAGCCACAAAATCCTGGCTACCAGCCTGCCTGGAACTTCCAGAAAGTCTTTCCAACCGGCAGTTCCTTTCTAAGCATTCCCCAGCTGCTTCTGTATTGGGGGAATCAGAACACATTTCCCACACACCATTCAAACCCCTTGCTCCTGGCTATCAGTGGATAGAGAGAGTGACAGGTTCGGGTAGTTTCGCAACTGAGTGAGGATTTGAACGTGGGTCTCCCGCCCCCTAGGCTGACACTCTAACCCGGGGTCCCCAACATGATGCCCGCGGGCGCCATGGCACCTGCCCCAACGTAGCTATGGGCCTGGTTCCAGGGAAAAGCTTTGAGGCATGTGATCAAAAATAAAGCAGGTATCTCATTCTTCGCTCCTCCTGCGTCCTTTGGATGAACAACAGCAGCTGGTGTTGGCTTGACAGCCATTTTTCTTTTCTTCTTCCTCCCCGATTGGCTGTGCAGATTTTTCAAAACGATGCTTTGGCAGCAGCTGCCACCGCAGCACAAGGATCTATATACACTGTGTGACTGGAGTTTAAGCTGCGGCAATCATTTGGCAGCTGGCTCGGCCTCCCGCAGCAGCCATGCTGTGGGCAGCCCTTTCGTGGCTGTGCCCGCCACGCCATGTCCGAATTCCAAATGTCTCCACAGGCTCCAAACAGATGGAGACACACACACCCCACTCTAACCACTAGACAAAACTGCCTGCAAACGGCGGCATAGGAATGGCCTGTCAGTGCTGCCGGAGGAGGAAGAAAAGAGCCATGTGCCCATGGAACAGGCAGCTCAGCTAATAAAAGGACCGATTTAATCAGCTCCAGAGGAACCACAAGGCAGGCATGGGAAAGATACAAGGCTGATTGCCAACACAATGAGAGAGAGAGAGAGAGAGAGGGAGGGAGGGAGAGAGGGAGGGAGGGAGAAATAACAGGCAACAAACAGGCAGGGTTGTCCGTCTTCCCCTAAAACGAATGCCATACATCAGTCACACAACATTAACAGTTGTAAACAGCAGAGAAATCCCAAAAGGGCCGTTGGAAGCATAAAAATGCCTTATGTGACCCAGCGGCCTGATTCCCCCAGAACGAGAAGTTAGACGCCTTGGTTTTAAACACACACTCACCCTAAGAAAAAAAAATCTCAAAAGCAAGGATTCTTAGGATAGTGCCCGCCAGGGATCATTTCGTAGAAAAAGAGGTGCAGGAGCTCATTAGCATAACTTGTTTGCATATGCCACACCCCCTGACATCACCGGAAGCGTGTCAGAAGGCAACACCCACCGCTCAGGCTTCACTGGACTGTTTTGGATTGCTAGCTATTGGGGTGGGGGGGAACGTGCAGATCTGTCCTCGCAGAGGAGGGAGAGCTTGTACCTGAAGGCAGGGGGGGGGCTCTGCAACGTACCTGGTTGTTTGTTGCTCCTCGTGGCCTGACTGAGGGCTGCTGGGAGCAGGGGGCGGGGCTTGTTGCATGTGCCCACCCCCTGGACTCCTTACTGCTGGAGCTCCGCTCCTGTGCGCTCCCGCAGGAAATGACCCCTGGTACCCGCCAATACCTTTCCTGTTGCCCGCCAAGTCTTTTCAGAAAGTGGGCAGGGCCAGGAAGGGATTTTGTCCAATAAGGCTTCTGATTGACTACTGGAGATTTAATTGGCTGCGCAGATTTTTTTTAAAAGCATTGCTTCGGCGGCAGCTGCCTCCACAGCACAAGGAGTTTCACTGTGTTACTGAAGATAAGCAGCTGCAGGCATTTTTTGGTGGGCTCCGCCCCCTGGAGAAGCCATTTTGTGGCTGGCCCTGCCTCCCGGCACAGCCATTTTGTGCCTGCGCCCACCACACTGTATCAGAATTCCAAAGGGTGCCCATAGGCTCAAAATGTCAGGGACCCCTGCTCAAAATAGTTCAGATTTGGGGGGTAACAACCCCACCCACCACAGCTGGACCAATCAGCTGCCGCCGATGGTCTTCAGGATTCTATGTCCAGATTTAAACGGTTTCCTTTGCACCCTCTGTTGCTGCATTTGGTGTAGTGGTTAGGAGCACAGGCTCTAATCTGGGAGAACTGGATTTGATTCCCCACTCCTCCACGTGCAGCTGCTGGTGTGACCTTGGGTCAGTCAGAAGTTATTTCAGAGCTGTTCTCTCAAGGGCAGTTCTTGCAAGAGCTCTCTCAGCCCCACCTACCTCACAGGGTGAATTGCTTGGTGTATCACACACAATCTGCTCCCTTGCTGACAGGGAACCTTCAGGTAACTTTGTAACACTTTAACTCATGGTAATATATGTTCACTGTTTCTCTCCAGGACATACAGCCTTTCCTATAACTTGTCTTCAATTAAACTTTCCTTTAATTTTTCCTATTCTCTCAGCTTTCCTTCTGTTTCTCACTGAACTAACTTATTCCACACAGGACTGCTTCTCACTTTCCTCACACACAGAACTAACTGAACTTCTCAACTGTCAAACCTGTAACTGTAAAACCTGACTGACATACATACTCATCCATTCAGATTCACTTCCAAAACCCCTCCCCCTCTCTGTCAACCACCAATCATACCATACTTGCCTCTCTCAACCACTCTAGTCTATCTATCGCAGCCATGCAACCAAGCTTTTAAAGAGACACACACACACAGAAACAAGGATTCGTTACACCCCTGCTAAAATAGTTCAGGTTTTGGGGGCAACAACCCCACCCACCACAGATGGACCAATCAGCTGCTGCCAATGGTCTTCAGGATTCTATGTCCAGATTTAAACTGTTTCCTTTGCACCCTCTGTCGCTGCATTTGGTGTAGTGGTTAGGAGCACAGGCTCTAATCTGGGAGAACAGGATTTGATTCCCCACTACTCCACGTGCAGCTGATGGTGTGACCTTGGGTCAGTCAGAAGTTGTTTCAGAGCTGTTCTCTCAAGGGCAGTTCTCCAGAGAGTTCTCTCAGCCCCACCTACCTCACAGGGTGTCTGTTGTGGGGAGGGAAAGGGATTATAAACTGCTCTGAGACGGGCAGGGTATAAATCCAATCTCTTCTTCCTCAATGATGGTGGCACCTTAGATGCTGTCTTGCTTGGGCTTGAGGGGTTGTGTCATGGCTGCCAACTCTGCGTGGGGAAATCCCTGAAGAATTATGGGTGGGGAGGGAGGAGTTTGTGGAAGGGAGGGTGCCCGGCACACATGTGATACCATAGCAACCACCCTCCAAAGCTAGCATTTTCTCCAAGGGAACCGATTGCCTGGAGATCAGCAGTAATTCAAGAAGAAATCCAGGCTACACCTGGAGGTTGGCAACCTTAGCCACTGTCTCTCCTTAACACACTGTCCTGCCTCTCCTCTCCAGGCCTCCCGGATCTTGTGCCCGATCCAAACTACGTCCAGGCTTCCACTTACGTCCAGAGAGCTCACCTCTACTCCCTCCGTTGTGCCGCCGAGGAAAAATGCCTTGCAAGGTAGGACGGTCTCCTGTTTTTGCATCCCAGCCGAATGCACAAGACCTCCCCGCAAAAGACAAGATGGCCCAGAGCAGCTTTTTCTGTCTCCTGGTGGTAGACCAGAGCCGGTTTGGTGTAGTGGTTCGGAGCGCGGACTCTAATCTGGGAGAACTGGGTTTGCTGTGGGGAGGGGAAAGGAGATTGTAAACCACTCTGAGACTCCTTCGGGTAACGAATGTAAACGTTTCCCTTGCTCGAAAGCCAGTCAAATTCAACTCTAGGAGTGCGGTGCTCATCTCCGTTTCCAAGCCAATAAACCAGCGCTGTCCGAAGACATTTCCGTGGCCAACTGGCCAGCATGACTAGACGCCGACACGCACGGAACACTGTTACCTTCCTGCCAAAGCGGTACCTATTTTTTTTTTGTCTCTTGAGAAACCTGTATAAGGGTCAAGAAGCGACAGTTAGAACCGGATATGGAACAACTGATTGGTTTAGCATAGGAAAAGGAGTACGCCAAGAATGTATATTGTCACCTTGCTTATTTAATATATATGCAGAGTAAATCATGCGAAATGCTGGCCTGGATGAATCAAAAGCGGGAATTAAGATTGCTGGGGAAAAGATCAACGACCTCAGATATGCAGACAATACCACTCTAATGGCAGAAAGTGAAGAGGACCTAAAGAGCCTCTTGCTCAGGGTAAAAGAGGAGAGCGTAAAAGTGGGCTTGAAGCTCAACATCAAAAAAACTAAGATCATGGCATCCGGCCCCATCACTCCTTGGCAAATAGAAGGGGAAGTCGTGGAAGTAGTGACAGACTTCACAATTTCTTGCGTTCAAACTGATAGGTTGGCAGGAGCTGGGGGCAGAGACTCCGTCACTGGGCACTCCGTCACTCCGTCACTGGACACTCGGGTTGCGAACTGCTGAACTACCGACCTTCTGGTCTGCAGTTCAGCGTCTTAACCACTGAGCCACCGCAGCCCCTCAGGTAACGAAGGGCGAGGTAAATCCAGTCTCTTCCTCTCTTCTCTTCCAAAATGCATGCAAGCCGCCCCAAGTCTCCCCCGTTCATGCCCCCCCCAGCAAGTAATATTCAGGGGTCCATTGTCTCTTAAAACAATCTGAGAGCAATCCTTGCAATTTAGGCCAGAAAAGGCCCACCTGCTTCTGCCGCCTGAGCCAGTTTGGTGTAGTGGTTAAGTGCGCGGACTCTAATCTGGGAGAACCGGGTTCGATTCCCCACTCCGCTTGCACCTGGCTGGATGACCTTGGGCAAGCCGTAGTTCTGATAAGAGCTGTCCTTGAAAAAGAGCCATTTCTGTCAGAGCTCTCTCAGCCCCGCCTACCTCACAGGGTGTCTGTTGTGGGGAGGGGAAGCGAAAGGAGTTTGTAAGCCACTCTGAAACACCTTTGGGGAGTGAAGGGCGGGGTATAAATCCAGTCTCTTCTCTTCTTCCAATGGCAACCCTCAATGCTACAGGGCCCCCACCTTCCAAAGCTGCCATTTTCTCCAGTGGAACTGATTCCGATAAGCCTGGAGATCAGTTGTAAATACCGGGTGAACGCCAATTCCCCCACCTGGAGGTCGGCGACCCTCCTCTCTGCGAATCCCTCATTCACTTACCATACATCTTGCTCTCCTCTACAGATGTTAGGCAATATGAGATTGATTCGCTGGCGGTTTGTTATGGCAGTTTTATGGCCGGCGGCCCCAGGAAGAGCAAAGCTGTTATGTTATTAATATATCTCGCTTCTCGGTGTTCTGTCCCCTAACCACAAGGCCACCCGCGGGTCTCCCAAATATGGGGAACGGTATTTTGATGGACGATGGCAGTCCTAGACAGGTACTTCCTCTGATAAGATCAAGGCAAAACGCATAAACTAATTTGTTTGGCGTGGGCAGGTTTTGCCAGCTTGCAAGAATCGAGGCTCCAGTTCTATTCACAGGCAAACTTTCCAGGCTCCGAGTAGAGTTGCCAACCTCCTGGCGGGGGCTGGAGAGGCCCCAGGATTACAACTGATCTCCAGGCTCCATAGAGAACATAAGGTAAAGGCAAAGGCTTCCCTTGCCCGAAAGCCAGTCGAATCCGACTCTAGGGTTGCGGTGCTCATCTCCGTTTCCAAGCTGAAGAGCCAGCGCTGTCCGAAGATGTTTCCGTGGTCATGTGGCCATCATGACTAAACACCAAGGCGCACGGAACGCTGTTACCTTCCCACCGAAGTGGTCCCTATTTATCTACTTGCAATTTCTTGCTTTCGAACGGCTAGGTTGGCAGGAGCTGGAACTAGAGACGGGAGCTCATTCCGTCATGCGGCACACTCGGGTCTCGAACTGCTGAACTACCGACCTTCCACAGCCTGCAGTTCAGCGTCTTAACCACTTGAGCTACCGCAGCTCCATAGAGAACATACCTGTTTGTTATTTATTTAAAACATGTATTCCACTTCTCCTAGAGAAAATCACTGCTTGGGAAGGTGGACTGTATGGCATCACACCCTACCGAGTTCCTGCCCCTTCTCCACCATCTCAAGTTCCACCCCAGATCTCCAGTTATTTCTGAACCTGGAGTTGGCAACCCTAGAGAGTTGTCCCACTTCAAGCCAGTTTGGTGTCGTGGTTAAGTGCGCAGACTCTAATCCGGTAGAAGCGGGTTTGATTCCGCACTCCTCCACTCGCAGCTGATGGATGACCTTGGGCGAGCCACAGTTCTGTCAGAGCTGTTCTCTCAAGAGCTGTCCTCGAAAGAGCTCTCTCAGCCCCACCTACCTCACAGGGTGTCTGTTGAGGGGAGGGCGAGGGAAAGGAGTTTGTAAGCCGCTCTGAGACTCCGAGTGAAGGGCGGGGTATAAATCCAATCGCCTCCTCTTCATCTTCGTCTCCTCCTCCTCCTCCCCTCTCCTCTGTTCCCTCTGCCAACCCTAGTGGCTACAGAGAAGAATTTGGAAAGCGGATATCTTCCTATTTCCACCCCACCCTCCCGATCTCTATCTTGACACCATTTCCTTGTGAAAGAAAGAGAAAAAGAGAAACAGAGAGAGAAGAAATCGCCAATTCCAAATCGTTGTGAATTCAGAGCCCTCGATGGAGCTGCAATTATGCAAAACTGAGTCAATTATGCAAATATGGGTGAAGTGCATAGATTTATCTTAAGTGCCATTTGAGAGAACGGTAGGGGGAAAGACAAAGACAAAATCTACCATTGCGCAATCCTGCATCAAAACCGACCTTGAAAATATTACAGACTGAACCACGGAACACCATCATTAAGAGTGTAAGACGTGCCCCCGTACTGCAAGGGTTACAGTGCGAACCACCAAAAAATAAGCAGCTCCGACATTGGTTACCCTTACCCAAGAGTCTTTCAGGCCTGGGGATTCCCAGGAGATCTCCAGCCACCCCCTGGCGGTTGACAGCCCTCACTGGGAGTTCATCCAGTCTACACCCTCTGGCCTCCTAGCTAGAGTTGCCAATTGCCCCCCTCCCCAAAAAAAACCCCTAGTCTGTTTCCTCTATTTCCTGTATTATTACTGTCCATTGCTCCCTTTAAGAACATAAGAGCCCTGCTGGATCGGACCAGTCATCCATCCAGTCCAGCATCCTGTCCCGGTTGATGGCCCTCCAGAGGAACTGGTTGGCCACTGTGTGAGACAGGATGCGGGACTAGATGGACCACTGGTCTGATCCAGCAGGGCTCGTTTGGTGTTCTTATGAAGGCCTCAGCCTCTGTGCCCTTTTGCTGGCCCTCCAGAGGAACAGGTTGGACACTGTGTGAGATAAGACAGGATGCTGGAATAGAAGTACCACTGGTCTGATCCAGCAGGGTTCTTCTCATGTTCTTATGAAGGCCTCGGCCTCTCTGCCCTGTTGTTGGCCCTCCAGAGGAACTGGTTAGCTGCTGTGTAAGACAGGATGCTGGACTAGATGGACCACTGGTCTGATCCAGCAAGGATCTTCTTATGTTAGGCTTGCCAAGTCCCACCGGGGGGCGGGGAAAACCCCGCCCCAGAGGCCCGTTCCCCGCCGCCAGCGGATCGGGCCCCAGGGGGAACCCCACCCCGATGTGCGCGTCACTCGGAAATGTTGTGACCACGCCGGGCACGCTGGGGGCGGGGCCACGGTCATCTGAGGGGAAACTGTAGACGCCGGACGGGAGTCCCCCGCTCCGGAGGAATTTACACTTGGCAACCCTATCTTATGTTCTTAGGAAGGCCTTGGCCTCTATGCCCTTTTGCTGGCCCTTCAGAGGAACTAGTTGGACACTGTGTGAGATAAGATAGGATGCTGAAACAGAAGGACCACTGGTCTGATCCAGCAGGGTTCTTCTCGTGTTCTTATGAAGGCCTCAGCCTCTCTGCCCTGTTGTTGGCCCTCCAGAGGAACTGGTTGGCTGCTGTGTGAGACAGGATGCTGGAACAGAAGGACCACTGGTCTGATCCAGCAGGGTTCTTCTCGTGTTCTTATGAAGGCCTCAGCCTCTCTGCCCTGTTGTTGGCCCTCCAGAGGAACTGGTTGGCTGCTGTGTGAGACAGGATGCTGGAACAGAAGGACCACTGGTCTGATCCAGCAGGGTTCTTCTCGTGTTCTTATGAAGGCCTCAGCCTCTCTGCCCTGTTGTTGGCCCTCCAGAGGAACTGGTTGGCTGCTGTGTGAGACAGGATGCTGGAACAGAAGGACCACTGGTCTGATCCAGCAGGGTTCTTCTCGTGTTCTTATGAAGGCCTCAGCCTCTCTGCCCTGTTGTTGGCCCTCCAGAGGAACTGGTTGGCCCCTGTGTGAGAGAGGAGGCTGGACTAGATGGACCACTGGTCTGATCCATAATTCTTCTGATGTTCTTAAAGGGAGTGATGGATTATAATAATGCAGGAAATGGAGGAATCAGACTGGGGTTTTTTGGGGGGAGGCACTTGGCAACTTTAGCTAGGAGGCCTTTCTGCCTCAGTGGGCAGGGAAAGCAAAATAAATACAACTCCATCCACTAGAAAACAACTCAGGGCAAGCAGCCAGTATTTTCCAAACAGGAGCTCAGTTTCCCACAAATTATTTTGTTTCAAAACCCTAGAAGGCCCAAAGAGCTAAAGCAACAGGAAAAGAGAAGGGGGGGGGGAGGGTGAGATCCAGCCACCAAAGCCTCAAACAGGGGGATAATTTGTAGGGACCAGCTGCTGACGACTTCCAGGGCACAGAATGAAACTACTAAGCTATCAGTATTCTCACCCCAGTGCCTTTTTAGAAGAGGAATAACTAAAGTGTCTAATTGCCGGCACTGGTAACTTCACAAGACGCATCTCTTAAACATGTGCTCGGGGCCGGTCCAGTTATAGGGTTACCAGTCTCCAGGTGGGAGTTGGAGATCTGAAGGTATTGTGACCAGTGTCCCCTCTAAGCCGAGTTACTGTGAGCCAGCTCACAGTTTTTTAGCCTCCGGCTCACACCTTTTTGTCTCAGCTCAGGAAGGGAGGGCCCCAGAGCAAACTAATTTATGTGGTAGCCAGATCCCTCTCTCACAACTTTCACGCCAGTAGCTCACAATGTAGAATTTTCGCTCACAAGACTCCACAGCTGAGAGGAAGCATTGATTATGACTGATCCCTAGACGACGGAGATCTGTTCCCCTGGAGGAAAAGGCTGCTTTGGAGGGTGGACTCCATGGCATTGCACCCCACGGAGAGCCCTCCACAGGCTCCACCCCCCCACGGCCCCCCCCCCCCCCCCCCAAATCTCCAAGTATTTCCCAACTCAGAGCTGGCAACCCCATAGAGAGGAAAGTAATTATACACAGGGCTATTTTGGGGCAGGAACGCACAGGAACGGAGTTCCGGCTGGCTCCTGAGTTGGCCACGCCCAGCAGGATCTCATTAGCATAATAGGCCACACCCAACAGCAGAAACTCATTCGGATTGGCTACAATTAGGGGTGTGTGGCCTAACATGCAAAGGAGTTCCAGCTACAAAAAAGGCCCTGGGTTTTGACAACAAACAAGGTAAACAGAATAAGAAGCAAAAGGTGGGTGTGGCTGGATGAGCACACTTCTGGTAACATGGAGGTGTGGCCTAATAGGCCAATGAGTTGCGCTGTCAGGGCGTGGCCTAATATGCTAATGAGTTCCTGCTGTTGGGTGTGGCCTATTATGCTAATGAGTTCCTGCTGGGCTTTTTCTACAAAAAAAGCTCTGATTACAGTTTTGCATTAGAATATTCATGGGTCTTCGGGGATGCTGATGTACTTTTAAACTATCTGCCTGTCTTCTGGAGAGTAAGTGATGGTCAACAAAAATGGAGCCAGTATTAATGCTCCTGTATAAATCGATGATGCAACCTCATTTGGAGTACTGTGTACAGTTCAGGTCACCACACTTCAAAAAGGATATTATAGCACTGGAAAAAGTGCAGAAAAGGGCAACTAGAATGATCAAAGGGTTGGAACATTTTCCCTATGAAGAAAGGTCAAAGCGCTTGGGGCTCTTTGGCTTGGAGAAACGATGACTGAGGGGGGACATGATCGAGGTTTACAAGATTATGCATGGGACAGAGCAGGTGGAGAAAGACGTACTTTTCTCCTTTTCTCATAATACAAGAACTTGTGGGCACTCCATGAAACTGCTGAGCAGTTGGGTTAGAACGGATAAAAGGAAGTACTTCTTCACCCAAAGAGTGATTAAACACATGGGATTCACCACCACAGGAGGTGGCGGCGGCTACAAGCATGGACGGCTTCAAGAGGGAATTGGATAAACATATGGAGCAGGGGTCCATCAGTGGCTATTAGCCACAAGGTATAGACAGAGACTCTCGGTCTAGGGCAAGTGATGCACGGTATTCTTGGTGCTTGGGAGCGGGGGGCGGTGCTGGACCTCCTGATGGCACCTGGTATCTTTGGCCACTGTGTGACATGGAGTGTTGGACTTGATGGGCCACTGGCCTGATCCAACATTGGCTTCTCTTATGTTCTCATGTTGACCCTTCGTGCCCTGACTGTTGCTTAAAGACTTATATTACAACAGCAAACAGATAAATGCCCACCTCCAATAATTCAATGGATTGAGGACTCAGCCTCACCAGCATCATGTTGCCAGCCTCCAGGTGGGGCCTGGAGATCTCCTGGAATAAGAACCGATATCCAGGTGACAGAGATCAGTTGCCCGGGAGAAAATGGCTGCTTTGGAAGGCGGGCTCTCTGGTACTAGAACCCGCTGAGGTCTCGGCTCTCCATCCCCAGGGTCCACCCCCCAAAGGGTTGCCAAGTCCTACCTTGGCTCGGAGCGGGGGACTCCCTCGGATGACCGTGGCCCCGCCCCCAGCGTGCCCCGCATGGTCGCGTCACTTCCTGGTGACGTGCACGTCAGGGTGGAGTTCCCCCCGGGGCCCGATCCGGCGGCAGCAGGGAACAGGCCTCTGGGGCGGAGGTTTCCCCGCCCCCCGAGGGGACTTGGTAAGCCTACCAAATCCCCAGGTATTTCCCACCCAGAGTTGGCAACTCTTCGTATAGCAAACAGACAACAATTGTGCGTGGACGTATTTTTTAAAAAAACAAACAAACTTGGAAACCTCTTCTAGAGGCTTATCTGTACACTTGCCACCGTTTGTGGTTATATTTTCTTTTTTAAACTCTTTCCGCTTAAGGTAATTAAATTTTTTAGGAAAATATTGTAATCCGGGCTTGTTTTCTGGGGGAGCGCGCCGGAACCTCTCCAACAAAATTCTTGTTATAAAGTTTAAAAGTTCACGAGTTTCCAGTCTGCAGGTTGAAAACTCCATTTCCCTCTTGAGAGTTTTCGGCACCCCTTTTTCCCAAAAGAAGCGCCCTGATTGCAATCCTTTTTACAAAGCTTATGATATATAGAAGCATTCGCACTCAGGGTCCGGTGCATTTCCACAATCGCCCTCCACCACCCATTCTTGTCACGCCTGCTCTTGCCTTCTTCCAGCACGGCCTATACCCCCGAAGCAACAGACTACGACGTCCGAGTGCTGCTACGCTTCCCCCAGCGCGTGAAGAACCAGGGCACGGCGGACTTCCTGCCCAACCGGGCTCGGCATACCTGGGAGTGGCACAGCTGCCATCAGTGAGTGAGAAATCTCTGCATCGCAGGGGTTGCGGGCGGCTGGGGAAGGAGCAAATGGTCAGCTAGCGTGGCATAGTGCAGGGGCCCCCAACGTTGTGCCCGTGGGCACCATGGAATCTGCTAACACCTTTTGTAAGCCGCTCTGAGACTCCTTTGGGTAGTCAAGGGCGGGGTATAAATCCAATCTCTTCTTCTTCTTAAAACCTTTCTTTGGGTAGGAGCCGCCATAACAGCACAAGGATCTTCACTGTGTGACGGAAGGAAGGCTGTGGCAGCCATTTTGTGGCAGCCATTTTGTGGCTGCGTCCACCACACCGTCTGAGAATTCCAAAGGTGCCCACAGGCTCAAAAGGTCTGGGGACCCCTAGCATAATGGTTAGAATGTCAGACAAGGACCTAAGAGACCTGGGTTCAGATCTCTCTTCCGCCACAAACACTTGTTGAGCGACCTTGGGGACAAGCTGTTGATAGCTGCGTAGGCCCCAAAGTAAAACTACAAAAGTAATACCAGGTAATACCTTGCTTAGGACCACTGCATGGCCCCTTGCTTTTATGGCTAGCAGCAACGTGGAACCCAATCTTCTTTGCGTGGCAGAAGCTTCAGTGTATCCTGCGTTCCTCATGCCCTGGTCTCTCTCCCTCAGGCATTACCACAGCATGGATGAGTTCAGCCACTACGACCTGCTGGATGCGGCCACCGGCAAGAAGGTGGCGGAAGGCCACAAGGCCAGCTTCTGCCTGGAGGACACCACCTGCGACTTCGGAAACCTCAAGCGCTACGCCTGCACGTCACACACGCAGGTGAGAGCAGTCAGGAAAGATGGGGGGGGGGACGACTGACTAATCTAAGGCCTTGACTCAAAGCCAACAGAACTCTCTTCCCTTGGCACCAGGAAAACTTCCAGGGGTAAGAGGATCCTGAATTAAGAACCTAAAGGTTAAGAAGATATGGATGTGCAGGCCCGATGATTCAGTTAGTCCAAATTGAAAACATTCAGTATTAACAGATGTACAAGAATACGCAAGTAGATTTAAAAACGGATCTGCCCCCTCCCCGCAGTGACCGCAGATCCTAGAAGCCAACTGGAACGACAACATTGCCAGAATTAACATCATCTGCTGAGGCACATTGAATGTTTAGTGTTTTAGTGATTTTAGTGAGTGTAATGGTTGCTGTATTGATGGATATGTATTTGCTTGTAAATCTGCATTATTTGCAGATCTGTATGTTTGGAACCCGCCCTGAGCCTGACATGTGAGGAAGGCGGGATATAGGTCTAATAACAAACATAAATAAATAAAATAAATACTGGCCCTGGCAATAGCCTCGATTAAGAATCAAATTGTACAATGACAAGCAAAAACGACCATTATTGACCCTAACCAGACGCGTTTCGGCCCATGGGCCTTCCTCGGCGGTCAAACAAATGATGTTCCAGAATGGCTCCTGACATTACAACAATCATGTCTTATAAATTGACCAACATGAAGTTTTTTTAATGATTATTTTCTGTGGCCAAAGGCAAAGATATTAATCAGAGGCCTCATTTTTAATAGTTTGCTGCCATGGTCAGGTACCCTTTCCTATGGTAATGGTTCAGTTGTGTACCTTTCTCACTTGGTTAGAAATTTCAATTCAGCCAGGGGCCAATAGTGATGTAATAGTACAGGTGGGGAGCCACCACCAGAAATGCCCCTTTTCTGGGGACTGATAATCTCAGCTCTGTGGTGGAGGCAATACAGAGCACCCCTTGAGATGAAGATCTTAACCAGCAGGCCAGACATTATGGAAGAAGGCAATCCTTCCATTCCATGCCAGCCCCTGTATTTCCTCTTCCCCAAATAGGAATTTGAGGAAGAAGGCAATTGAGGTCAGGAAAACAGCAGAAGGGAAAGAGGGCAATGCCTCCAACTGTGGTGTCACTTCCCCAATTCCATTAGGATCACTCCCAACCAGCATGTCAAAAAAGGGCTGTGTACTCCTGCTTCAGAAGGAGCTGCGGTGGCTCAAGTGGTTAAGACGCTGAACTGCAGGCTGTGGAAGGTCAGTACTTCAGCAGTTCGAGACCCGGGTGCCGCATGACGGAGTGAGCTCCCATCTCTAGTTCCAGCTCCTGCCAACCTAGCAGTTCGAAAGCAAGAAATTGCAAGTAGATAAATAGGTACCACTTCGGTGGGAAGGTAATAGCGTTCCGTGTGCCTCGGTGTTTAGTTATGCCAGCCACAGGACCACGGAAACGTTTTCGGACAGCGCTGGCTCTTTGGCTTGGAAACGGAGATGAGCACCGCAACCCTAGAGTCTGATTTGACTGGCTTTCGAGCAAGGGAACCTTTACCTTTACCTTTACTTACTCCTGCTTCGGGAATTTCTGGAGATTTGGGGGTTGAGACTGGAGAGGGTGGGATTTGGGGAGGGGAGGGATGCTATAGACTCCACCCTTCAAAGCTGCCATGTCCTCCAGAGGAACTTATCCCTGCTGTCCGGAGATCAGATGTAATTCTAGGGGATCTCCAGGCCTCATCTGGAGGTTGGTAACCCTAGATCCTTCTCATCCCTGCTACCCAACATCCTTGGAAACAGAGAGGCCACGGATCTCCTGCACGCACCTCTGACCAGTCTCCAAGCAATGTGTTTCCTTTATGTTCAGGGTCTGAGCCCCGGTTGCTACGACACGTATAACGCGGACATCGACTGCCAGTGGATCGATATCACAGACGTGCAGCCAGGGAACTACATCCTAAAGGTCAGTTGCCCTTTTGACAGCATTTATTGGTGCCCCGGGAGTAAAGTAAGCTCAATGTGGGACATTTAAGCAAAACCGATATCTGCTTAACAGCCAAATTAGACGTCATCTGCACATTTCGTAGATGGTTCTTCTAGGGTTGCCAAAACCCCTGGTTTGCCAGGGGTCCCCCATTTTGGGGGGGGTTCTACCCGCCGCCGGCCAGATGGCCAGTGGGGGAAGCCCCACCCCGAACACCCACAGCCACCCCTCTCTCTCCCTTTAAATGTGTGGAACCCGTGTTTCCTCCCAAGCCCGATCTCCGCTTGAGATCAGGCTTGCAGGGAAATGCCAGCTTCGTGGACTTAAAAGGGAAACGCGGCTGCTCTTAAAGGGGAAACGCCGGCTCCTTTAAGTGCAGGGAACTGCCGTTTCTGGAGATCTGGCACGCGGGCGGGGGGCGGACGTCCCCAACGTGACGTCATCACGTTGGGATGCCCCACCCCCTCCAGGAACGCCCCCAAAGTCCCCCGCTGGGGGTGGAAGATGGACTTGGCAACCCTAGGTCCTTCCTTCACTTTGTTGGCCTCCTCTGTGAGGCAGTCTTATGGTTGCCAGCTCTGGGTTGGGAAATTCCTGGAGAATTTGGGGGTGGAGCCTGACGGGGTAGGAACTGAGAGGGGAGGGACCTCAGCAAGGTATAATGCCCCAGAACCCACCCTGCAAAGCAGCCATTTCCTGTCATCTGGAGATCAGTTGTAAGCAGGGCTTTTTTTGTAGAAAAAGCCCATCAGGAACTCATTAGCATAATAGGACACACCCAACAGCAGACATTAACATATTAGGCCACACACCCCATGCCTTCCCTTGGCTTGCCCGGGCACCCCACGGCTGCGGGGAGCCCGGGCTAGCCAGCCCTTGGACAGGCCAGGGAAATCCTTCCAGGCCCCCACCTCAGAGTCACTGGGGGGGTTGCTATCCAGGCCTTCCCTCTGTAGCCACGCACACAGAGGTTTTGGCTGTACTGGGTGTGGCCAGCTCTGAAGCCAGCCGGAACTCCGTTCCTGTGCGTTCCTGCCCAAAAATGGCCCTGGTTGTAAGCCCAGAACTTTTATTTATTTACTTCTTTTGTACACCCTCATTCTCACCATGGGGACCTCAAGTGGCCTTTGTTGCTCTCCTCGCCGCCATTTTTGTCCCCACAACACCCCTGCGAGGGAGGTCAGGCTGAGAGAGTGTGACTGGCCCAAAGTCCCCCAGCCATCTTCCATGGCAGACATGGGGATTCGAGCCTGGGTCTCCCAGATATTAGTCCTGCGCTCTAACCACAACACCGCACTGGTGTTCCGCAAGAGCCAGGAATTCTCCAGGTCCTGTCTGGAGGCTGGCAACCCAAGGTAGAGTAGGATGAGAGATGGGGGGGAGAAGCCTGCTTAAGGCCACCAGGTGACCATCGTGGCCAAGCAGAGATTCAAACCTGGGTCTTCAAGGCTTAGTCTGACCCTCAGCCTACTGATAAGAACATAAGAGAAGCCAATGTTGGATCAGGCCAATGGCCCATCTAGTCCAACACTCTGTATCACACAGTGGCCAAAAATACCAGGTGCCATCAAGAAGTCCATCAGTGGGGCCAGGACACTAGAAGCCTTCCCACTGTTGCCCCCCCCCCCCCAGGCCCCAAAAAAAAAGGAGACCACCTCCCCCCGGGGAGCCATCTTCCATGGCAGACATGGGGATTCGAGCCTGGGTCTCCCAGATATTAGTCCCGCGCTCTAACCACCGCACTGGCGTTCCGCAAGAGCCAGGAATTCTGTCTGGAGGCTGGCAACACAAGGTAGAGTAGGATGAGAGATTGGGGGGGGGGGGGAA
>NW_015166523.1:69377-71796 GCF_001447785.1 Gekko japonicus
GGACAACAGAAACCCTCCCCCTGTTTCCCCCCCCCCCCCAGGCACCAAGAATACAGAGCATCACCTGCCCCAGGTGATGTCCAAACAAATTTCAAGAAGTTGCCTCCAACTTCCTACAAAAGGCTATCGGTGTCGTGGTTAAGAGCGTGGATTCTAATATGGGAGAACCGGATTTGATTGCCCACTCTGCCACATGCAGCTGCTGGTGTGACCTTGGGCCAGTCACAAGTTCTCTCAGAGCTGTTTTCTCAAGGGCGGTTCTTGAAAGGGTGTCTGTTGTGGGGAGGGGAAGGGAAAGGAGACTGTAAGCTGCTCTTCCTTTGGGTAGTGAAGGGTGGGGTATAAATCCAGTCTCTTCTCCTAATCGTGGGTTTCCCATCTCCAGTTTGGAGGCCAACTCACACCGCTTGTTTTCCCAGGTTCAGGTGAACCCCAAATACATCGTGATGGAGTCGGACTTCACCAACAACGTGGTGAGATGCAACATCCACTACACCGGGCGCTACGTGGCCACTACCAACTGCAAAATCTCCCAGTAAGTCCGTGAGCAAGGATCGTTACAGGATTGCTCACGCACAACCGAGCCTCTGAGCCTCCTGCTCTGGGGTGTGTGCAGATGGTGATAAAATTAGGTGGTGCTTGGGGAGGGTGGAGTTTGGGGATAATGTGATGTCACTTCTAGGTGATGCTCTAGGCTGCCTTCCCTAGTCTCTATGGTCCTTTCCACCGAGTCCAGGAGAAATTCCTAAACCTTACCATGTTACCAGCCTAGGCTTTCACCCGCTGCCAGTAAGTCTCCCCCACCCCACCAGTTGCCAGGAGGGACCTGGCAACCGTACGGATTCCGCAAAGCAGAAAGGGAAACCACGGGGCATGTGTTCCTCTAGTACAGAGGTTCCCAGATTTATTTGGCCTACCGGCACTTTTTCAGGGGGGAAAAAATTACTCAGCGCCCCCCTGGAAATCTACCTTCAAGTGGACCAAAAGATGCAGTGACAAATTTGCACATAGTAAAGAGAGATGTTGTTGGCCTGAAGCCAGAGGCCAGCATCAACCACCACACAATAGCCCGGCAGCAACACCAGTCTTACAAGGGTGCACCTGCATTTTGCAGTTTGCAAATGCATGGCTGTGATTGGCTGTGGGGACCCTTCTCCCCCTCCGCCTCCCTCCCTGATCCCAGGGAAGACCAGGAGAAGGCAGGAAAAGGCTGCTTTAGATAGGTTCTGGACTCTGCTTTCTTTACGCTTCCACCACCACCACCCCCGTATTTTTATTCAACGCCCCCCAATTGGACCCAAGGCTCCTACTGCCCACTTGGATTGCTCCAGCACCCCCCAGGGGGTGGTATTGCCCACTTGGGGAACCAGTGCTCTAGTATATATCCATCTTCGTGCACAGTTCCCTGTTCTGCATCCCAGCTCCACACTTCCTCCCAAGGAATGATACATTAATCTCGTGCAGCAGACAGTATTCTGGAGGAATGCTCAGGCCCGTGTCCATTTGTGACTTAGGGTTGCCAACCTCCAGGTGACGGATGGAGATCTCCCGGGATTGCATCTGCTCTGCAGGTGACAAAGACCAGTTCCCCTGGAGAAAGTGGCTGCTTTGGAATAGCATTATACCCCACTGGTCCCTCTGCTCCATACACCTCTGGCTCCACTCCCAAAATCTCCAGGAATTTCCCAACCCGGAGATGGAAACCTTAGCCCCTGCCCATGCTGACGCTTCCAGTGGAAGGCTCTTGGACTGCAGATGTTAGGAGGAGGAGGAAGAGATTGGATTTGTGCCCTGCCCTTCACTACCCAAAGGAGTCTCAGAGCGGCTTACAAACTCCTTTCCCTTCCCCCTCCCCACAACAGACACCCTGTGAGGTGGGTGGGGCTGAGAGAGCTCTCTCGAGAACTGCTCTTGAGAGGACAGCTCCGAGAGAACTTGTGACTTGCCAATCTTCAGAGGCAATCAGAATCCTGGCTAGGCAAAGGGCCCACCTGGCCCTGCTCAGCTTGTGACTGACCCAAGGTCACACCAGCAGCTGCATGTGAAGGAGTAGGGAATCAAACCCAGTTCTCCCAGATTAGAGTCCGCGCTCCAAACGCCCTACCAAACTGGCTCTCAAAGAGCTCTCAAAGAGCAAATAGCACCCTAAAGGCTAACAAAATTTGCGGCAGGGTACGAGCTTTTGTGAGCCACTGCCCACGTCTTTCGATAGCTCTTCTTCGGATGTTAGGAAAAACTCTTCTCTGCTTGAGACCATGGAAGGCCATTGCCGGTTAGAAGAACTGAAACCAAATAACCTCCACGGCCCACGGGCTCAACTCCGCATCGAGTTTTCTAGTCACAGGTGCTCCGAAAGAGGAAAGCCAACTGCGATCTGAGGCCGCATATTTCACTGGCGACCACAAGCCGGAGCTTTGAT
>NW_015166523.1:71861-73627 GCF_001447785.1 Gekko japonicus
TGTTTTTGCTGACCAGAGCCGGCCTGTTAGTACTTAACCACGTCCACTGGGCAGCCAGCATAAACAGAGGCCTTCCCAGAACTGCCTGGCCAGACTTGTTTTTTGACCAAGGAACTGAGAAGGGGGGGGGGAGAGAGAGGAAAGGGAGTGTTCGCCCCCAAAACTTATATAGATGGATTGCTGTTCCTGTTAAAATTCGTCATTTGGATAAATGCTGGGGGGGGGAGAGAAATGGGCTTTGAATAGGAAAAGCAGGATTGCCCAAAGATGAGATCCAGGAATAGCTCTGGGTTGGGAAATACCTGGACATTGGGGGGGGGGGGCAAAGCCCGAGGGATGTGGGGTTTAGGGAGGGGAGGGACCTCAGCAATGTTCCCTCTAAGCTGAGTTAGTGTGAGCCAGCTCACAGTTTTTTAGCCTCCGGCTCACCCATTTTTGTCCTCGCTCAGGAAGGATGGCTCCAGAGCAAACTGATTTATGAAGCAGCCAAATTGCTCGCTCACAACTCTAATGTCAGCAGCTCACAGAGGAGAATTTTTGCTCACAAGACTCCACAGCCCGGAGGAAGCATTTCTCAACAGGGGGTAAAACCGGACAGTCCACCTTCCAAAGCAGCCATTTACTCCAGGGAAAGTGATCTCTGTGGCCTGGAGACTACTTGTCATTCTGGGGGGGGGTCTCCAGCCACCCCCTGGAGGTTGGCCACCTAAGGCTTTGGAGAAGAAGGGATCAGTGCAGATTTCCTTGGACCGATATGATCCTTCAGGACAGAGGTACCAATTCTGACTCCACCGAGTCTTAGGAAAAGACAGACAATAAGAAACGAGGAACCACCATACACCGAAAAGCAAACCGTTCCAAACGTTCAGCATCCAGACCTGGATCTGTCTTAGGGAAGAAAGTCTTCCAGAACAGAACAGATTCTGAAGCTCGATTCAAATTCCTTGGGAATTCGAATTCAGTACCACTGTGGGAAGTGGGAAGAGAGAATCTCTAGCCCTGTGTGTGGCTTGCCACCCTTGGGCTGGGATAGGGTTGCCAAACCCCCCCGGTTTGCCAGGGGCCAGTATTCCCTCTAAGCTGAGTTAGTGTGAGCTAGCTCACAGTTTTTTAGCCTCCGGCTCACACTTTTTTGTCTTACCTCAGGAAGGGTGGCTCCAGAGCAAACTAACTGATGCAGTAGCCAAATTGCTCACTCACAACTTTAATGCCAGCAGCTCACAAAGTAGGATTTTTGCTCACAGGACTCCACAGCTTAGAGGGAACATTGCCAGGCCCCCCCCCCGTTTTTTTTTGGGGGGGGTTCTACCCACCCCCAACATTCACAGCCACCCATCTCTCTCCCTTTAAGGGTGTGGAACCCGTGTTTTCTCCCAAGCCCGATCTCCGCAAGCTTGCAGGGAAATGCCAGCTTCGTGCTCTTAAAAGGGAAACGCGGCTGCTCTTAAAGGGGAAACGCCGGCTCCTGTATTTAAAAGGGAAACGCCGGCTCCTTTAAGTGCAGGGAACTGCCGTTTCTGGAGATCCGGCGCACGGGCGGTGGGGGGGGCGGCGGACGTCCCCAACATGACGTTATCACGTCGGGGATGCCTCACCCCCTTCAGGAACGCCCCCCAAAGTCCCCCGCTGGGGGTGGAAGATGGACTTGGCAACTCTAGGCTGGGAAATTCCTGGAGATTTGAGGGTGGAGCCTGGGGAGGGCGGGGTTTGGGGAGGGGAGGGGGCTCAGCGGGGCACGATGCCACAGACTCCGCCCTCCAAAGCAG
>NW_015166523.1:73755-73922 GCF_001447785.1 Gekko japonicus
ACACTCGCACATGACTTTGTTCTGTGGCTTTCCGTTGAACCACGCTTCCTCAGCCACCACCCTTTTTACGAAGCAACCATTGATCAGCAAGGTCGAAGCAGCTGAACAAATATCAGATTCAAAACTGGGACCAGTAGCAGCCACTATCAATCTGTAATTCAGAGTGG
>NW_015166523.1:73993-74189 GCF_001447785.1 Gekko japonicus
ACAAACTGAACCACAAAACGGACCACAAAACCATATGAACCGGGAAGTTGGTTCGTTTACCAACACAGTTTGTGAGCCATTTAAAATTTAAACCTCAGTGTGTTCCAAACAGCTGAGTGGTGGTTTAAATAGCTCAAAGCCATTTAAACCCTGCTTTCTGCTCCCCGAGAAAAGCCATGGGGAGCAGAAAGCAGGG
>NW_015166523.1:76979-89613 GCF_001447785.1 Gekko japonicus
CAAAAAGAAATAGCGAAATTTTCACAAACACAGATACCACAATTCTCACCACTCCCACATACTTGGACGCTGAGATCTCAGGCACCAGTCTGGGGTTGCCAAGGCAACTCCAAACAATGTTATTGTTGTCTCCTACTCTTCTGGGAGAGGAGGCGGCTCTGTTTTGAGCAGTGGTGGGGGAGGAGAGAAAGAGCAGAGGGAAGATCAGGAAGCTGGACAGCTGGGCGGACAGAGGACAGTTGGCTGAGTTGGGGAGAAGGAGAGACAGTTCGGCGGGAAAAGGGGGAAAACCATAGATAGGGTGGCCAGGTCCTTTTTTCCCCCCTGGCAGGGGGATTTGGGGGGCGTGTCAGGAGGGGGAGGGGCTGCCCCAACACAAGTTCACTGCTTGCAAGGCAGGCACGAGCGGCCCCCGCCTCAAAAGAGCAGGCACTGCTGACTGGTGTCTGGGAGCAGCCCTAAAACTCGGGGGATCCCCCGCCCTCACCTGGGGACTGGCATCCTGTTGGGATTCTTTTTGAGTAAGTCAGCAGAGTATTAAGAGACTGAGTCCATGGTGTGTATTAAAATATAAAAGTTTACTATAAACCTAACATGGGGAAAAGGTACACAGGATATAAAATAACAAAGAGCTAATCTGTCTACATCCTTGCAGCTAAAAGGTAAAACGGGAAGAGCCGAATGGCGTCTCCTTCTCAGTCAGAACAAAGAAGGGGAGGAGAAGCCATAAAATGGTAATACACCTTGACACTTTAGTCCCAATCAAATCCCAATCAAATCCCTAGATCAGGGAGAAAATTCCCGGGCTTCCTATTGTCTAAACGGATTGGTTACAAACAAACATGTGACTTAACAAACATCATTAACCCTGTAAATACTGAAGTGTTTTTGACTTGTAACACCCAACACATCCCTATCCACAGAACAGGGCTACTGACAGAGGAGTTTCAAGGGACTCTCTAGAGATGCAGGAAAATATTAACTGGAGAAAAAAAATGAAAGTGAGCCGAGAAAATAGCACGGCACCCGTGACGGTTTTTTAAACAGAAGTGCCAGGCAGGGATCGATCCCGGGATCCTTCTGCACACTGAACACGTGGTGTTCTGCTGAACTACGGCACGTCCCCAAAGACCAATCCAACAACGGCCCAAGCCAAAACTCTGTGCCCAATTTTCATGAATCACTGGTCTGTTTTACAAGGAAGAACTGAGTCAGCTTTCGCACAACTGGAAATGCTGTGACTTAAAAAGAGAGACCTGTAAATGGAAGGTGTTTCCTCCCTCGGTGTTGTGGAAGCAGCAATAAATAGCTAGTCCTGGAGGACTGGCAAAGGAAACCGGCGAGCAGCAGAGAGCAAAACACGCCAGTTTGGATCTCATGGTTTCTAAAGGTGCTTGCATCCCACTAGTACTGCCCCACTGTGACTCCTGGTTGTATAGTGATCCAAAAGGAGGCGCAGCACCAACACTCACACTGCTCACAACAGTTCTCCATGCATGAGCAAAGAGGCTCGTGATCACCTGACTGAGCGGCATTCACAGCACAGGCTCACTGCGGTTTTGCATGACATTCGAACTGGAGTGAACTGACAGAGACTTTCCTTTTCACTCAGAACTGGCACCATCTTCCGTCAGCAGAAGGGGGAGCTAACCGCTAGGGCTGCCACAGCTCCAGGGCGGGAAAGTCCTGGAGATTTGGGGGTGGAGTGGAGCCTGGAGAAGGTGGGGTTTGGGGAAGGGAGAGGCCCCAGAAGGGTATCATTTCCTGATCTCTGTAGTCTGGAGATGAGCTGTAAATCCGGGGGACCCCCAGGTCCCACCTGGAAGCCGGCATCCCTACTCAGAAAGAGATAATGCCACAAAGCAGGGCTGTCGAAGATAAGGCCCGCGGGCCAGAACCGGCCCATCCAGGGCTCTTATGCAGCCCACAAGCAACTAGTGCAAGGGAGGGAACAGGAGGCGGCTCGGGCAGGGGAGTGGGCGGAGCTACTGCGACTGTGGCTCCAGCATGGCGGAACAACCTCATCTGCAGCAGTCAAGCGGCGTGGGAGCGTCTGCCCAGGGCTGCCCTACAGCCTCTCCAGTCCGCCCGTATGGGTTTTCCACAGCACCCCTGCTCTCAGCCCATCATGGGCCTTGCAGTGAGGATACACCAACTCGGAGCTTACCAGCTGCGGTCCTTTACAAAGTTTATATCTCCGGTACCTGGCATTGCATTTTATGGCGCACACGGCCCGGCCCGACAAAGTGACATTTACGTCAGATCTGGCCCTCGTAACCAGGGCTATTTTGGGGCAGGAACGCACAGGAACGGAGTTCCGGCTGACTCCCGAGTTAGCCACGCCCAACAGGAACTCATTAGCATAATAGGCCACACCCAACAGCAGGAACTCATTAGGATTGGCTACATAAGGGGTGTGTGGCCTAACATGCAAAGGAGTCCCTGCTACAAAAAAAGCCCTGGTTGTGACAACAAACAAGGTAAACAGAATAAGAAGGAAAAGGTGGGTGTGGCTGGATGAGCACACTTCTGGTAACATGGGGGTGCGGCCTAATATGCTAATGAACTGTGTTGTCAGGGGTGTGGCCTAATATGCTAATGAGTTTCTGCTGTTGGGTGTGGTCCATTATGCTAATAAATTCCTGTTGGGCTTTTTCTACAAAAAAGGCCCTGCTCGTAACAAACGAGTTCGACACCTCTGCCCTAAAGTCTCCAAAGCAAGCCGTTTTCCGCAGGGGAACCGATCTGTGTCGCCTGGAGATCAGCTGTGATTCCTGAAAATCTCCAGGCCCCATCTGGAGATCCCCGGGCTCTACCTGATATCGCCTCCCCCACCTCCACCCCGGTTCCACAGCAGTGAGAAGTCTGGGGCTGCTGCCAGGGTGGTTCGGCAGGACACCCTTGCTTCACCCACCCCTCCCGAGACAGCAGCGTCTCCAAGGCACCTTCTGTTCTGCAAAGGTCCCAGTAGGGGAAAGCGGTTCCAGCCTCACCAGGCCTTGCTCTCGAGATTAGGCAGTAATCCCGACAGGTCGAGAGCAGCCAAGTTCCCAAGCTTCAGGGCCTGGGAAAGCGGGTCAGGGCAGAGACGGCCTGGAATGAGCAGAATTCAGCACATTCCCCTCGGAGTTAACCCTTCAGGAGCAAGGAGGAAAGGGGACAAGGGGAAGAGAGCGGAGCCCAGCGGGGTTTTCCCAGCCGGGATATAAGAAGACCAGGGCTTTTTTTGGTAGAAAAAGCCCAGCAGGAACTCATTAGCATAATAGGTCATACCCAACAGCAGGAACTCATTAGCATATTAGGCCACACCCACAACAGCACAGCTCATTAGCCTATTCGGCCACATCCCCGGGTTACCAGAAGTGTGGTCATCCAGCCACACCCACCTTTTGCTTCTTATTCTGTTTACCTTGTTTGTTTGTCAAAACCCAGGGCTTTTTTTGTAGCAGGAACCCCTTTGCATGTTAGGCCACACACCCCTAATGTAGCCAATCCTAATGAGTGTCTGCTGTTGGGCGTGGCCTATTATGCTAATCAGTTCCTGCTAGGTGTGGCCAACTTGGGAGCCAGACAGAACTCTGTTCCTGTGCGTTCCTGCCCAAAAATAGCCCTGAGAAGAACTCTGTTGGATCAGCCTGAAGCAACATCCCGTTTCCCCCGTGTTACAGAAGGGCCCAGGGTGGGACCACATAGAAGCCAATGCCTTCCCCACAGGGTCGCCAGCTTCCAGGTGGGGCCTGGAAAGGCCCTGGGGTTACAACTGATCTCCGCTCGTATGGGTGCCAACCTCCAGGTGGGGCCTGGAGCTCTCCCGGAATTACAGCTCATCTCCAGACCACGGAGATCAGCTCCCCTGTAGGAAAGGGGATGCGTTGGAGATTGGGCTCCCATGTTCCCTCTAAGCTGAGTTAGTGTGAGCCAGCTCACAGTTTTTTAAGCCTCCATCTCACACAGTTTTGTCTCAGCTCAGGAAGGGACGGCTTCGGGGCACACTAATTGATGCAGCAGCCAAATCGCTCGCTCACAACTTTAATACCAGTAACTCATGAAGTAGAATTTTTGCTCACAAGACTCCACAGCTTAGAGGGAACGTTGGTGGGCTCTAGGGCATTGTACCCCATTGCAATGTTCCCTCCAAGCTGAGTTAGTGTGAGCTAGCTCACCGTTTTTTAGCCTCGGGCTCACACAGATCTTTGCCTTAACTCAGGAAGGAGGGCTCCAGGGCAAACTGGCTTATGCAGTAGCCAAACCACTCAGTCACAACTTGAATGCCAGCAGCTCACAAAGTAGAATTTTTGCTCACAAGACGCCACAGCTTAGAGGGAGCGTTGCCCCACTGAGGTCCCTGTCCTCTCCAGGCTCCACCCCCAAATCTCCAGGAGTCCCCCAACCTGGAGCTGACAACCCTACCCACCCACCCTTACCCCATGACAGAGGTCAGCTCCCTCTGGGGGAAAAGGCTGCTTTGGAGGGTCGAGTCTGTGGCATCGTACCCTGCTGAGGCCCCTCCCCTGCCCAAACCCCGCCCTCCCCAGGCTCCACCCCCAAATCTCCAGAAATCTCTCAACCTGGAGCCGGCAACCCTACGCAACTGAATATTCAGCAGTACGTTGCCTTCTGAACATGGAGGCTCCGTTTCCCTATTCTGGTTACTATGCAGTGGCATATCTAAGTTGCACTAAAGTGCCTAGTAAAAGGTAAAGGTTCCCTTGCTCGAAAGCCAGTCGAGTCCGACTCTAGGGTTGCGGTGCTCATCTCCGTTTCAAAGCCGAAGAGCCAGCGCTGTCCGAAGAAGTTTCCGTGGTCATGTGGCCGGCATGGCTAAACACCAAGGCGCACGGAACGCTGTTACCTTCCCACTGAAGTGGTGCCTATTTATCCACTTGCAATTTCTTGCTTTCGAACTGCTAGGTTGGCAGGAGCTGGAACTAGAGACAGGAGCTCACTCCGTCATGCGGCACCTGGGTCTTGAACTGCTGAACTACCGACCTTCCACAGCCTGCAGTTCAGCGTCTTAACCACTTGAGCCACCGCAGCTCCACTAAAGTGCCTAACCCCCTTTTAAAACCATCTGAGCCAACGGTCAGTTGCAACATCTTGTGGCCATGAGTTCCACAAGCTGGCGGCAAAGAAAATCTTTCTTTGCTGTCTGCAGCACTTTGGTGTCGTGGTTAGGAGCGCAGGCTCTAATCTGGGAGAACCAGGTTTGATTCCCCACGCCTCCAAATGCAGCTGCTGGTGTGACCTTGGGTCAGTCACAAGTTCTCTCAGAGCTGTTCTCTCAAGGGCAGTTCTCAGGAGAGCTCTGTCAGCCCCACCTACCTCACAGGGTGTCTGTTGTGGGGAGGGGGAGGGAAAGGAGACTGTAAGCCGCTCTGAGACTCCTTTGGGTAGTGAAGGGCGGGGTATAAATCCAATCTTCTTCTTCTACTGCCCTTTGTGTTGATTGGATGCCAGCAAGTTCCAGCATTATGAGCATGGCGGGGTCGGTATTCACTCCCTCCAATCAGAGCAGTTCTATGTATTTTATGCACAGATATAACTTCACCATAAGCCGGATCTAAATAACTGATACTTGGAGGGATAGGAACAGAAACAGGCAGCTGAACTGAACGGCATGCATTTCTCTGAATCATTTTTATACCACTTCACGGCGGAAGTTCTCCAGGGGACCTCACATGAAAATACACAATAGCCGTTATAAAAACAGTCAAGGCCGATCAAATGCCACAGGAATTAATAAACTGCCAGACGATGCAAAGCAGAATCCACAAACACGACATGGCCAACAAAATCACCCAGCTAAACGCGTAACAAATCTGGTTCTTTCCAGCGTGTTACTAGGTTTCCAAAGACGAGGGATTCATTTCAGTGACATTTCAGTGTGCCAAACAGACTACGGCCCATACAACGGACCCATACAACAGACAACACTGTTCTATCCAATTTCCCAATTGCTATTTCTTTAGAACACAGGGCCAGCATGGGGTAGTGGTTGAAGTGTCGGACTAGGACCTGGGAAACCCAGGTTTGAATCCCCACCCTGCCATGGAAGCTTGCTGGGTGACCTCAGGCCAGTCACACTCTCTCGGCATAACCTACCTCACAGGGTTGTTGTGAGGATAAAATGGAGAAGAGGAGAATGGTGTAAGCTGCTCTGGGGTCCCCACTGGGGAGAAAAGGAGGATATAAATTAGGTGGGTAGATTCCCCACCTAAGCCCAAGGGTAAGCTACCATACAGCTTGATTTCATTTTAACACAAAACTAACCAGGAAGGAAGAGTGTAAATCTACGGATGAAAAGGTGGAAACTCTCCCAGAAAGTTCTTAAGACAAGTAATGATACCCACAGGAATATATTAAATATATTGTCTATGTAAACACATACAGCACTTCAAATGAAAAGTCGGAAGTGCCGTGTGTGTTTACGTATTTCATATATTTAATATATTCCTATGAGTATCATTACTTGTCTTAAAAACTTTCTGGGAGAGTTTCCACCTTTTCATGTGTTGGTTTCATTTTAAAACAGACGTCCAAAGGCACACTGAGGACTCATAGCGCTTATTCCACTGTGAGCTGTCAGGACTCTGAGTCCACTTCCTCAGATACAAAAAAAAAAAAGAACACAGTTTTACCTCAGTTTAAGAACGCTGCAGAAAGGGAGGAGGTTCAGCGAAGACAGGCCTCATATGATATATCAGGTCCGCAGGGTTGCCAGGTCTGAGTTGGAAATTCCTGGGGATATGAGGGGTGGAGTCTGGCGAGGGTGGGGTTTGGAGAGGGGAGGGACTTCCGTGGGGTATAACAACATTGAGTCCACCTTCCAACATGGCCACTTTCTTCAAAGGAACTGAGCTCTGTCACCTGGAGATCAGTTGTAAATCAGCGCTCCCTCTAAGCTGTGGAGACTTGTGAGCAAAAATTCTACTTTGTGACCTCTTGGTATTAAAGTAGTGAGCGAGCGATTTGGCTCCTGCATAAATGAGTTTGCTCTGGAGCCACCCTTCCTGAGCTAAGGCAAAAATGTGTGAGCCGGAGGCTAAAAAACTGCGAGCCAGCTCACAGTAACTCAGCTTAGAGTGAACACTGGCTGTAATCCCAGGAGATCTCCAGCCACCCCCTTGAAGTTGGCAAGCCTAGTCAAGGATGATCCTCTAGTTATACATAAGAAAACATGGGGGAGGTCAGAGATCGCTGCCACTCTCCCATGTGGTCGAGATAAATAAAAATTACAATACAGCAGGGCAAATAACAAACCGATTAAGGAAGAGGCAGTTTGAAGCACGAAAGAATGAACCCACCTCAGTAAAGGGAAATGGTGCAATGCGACATATGAAGAAAAGTCCATTTATCAGGACTATTTTTGGGCAGGAACGCACAGGAACGGAGTTCCGGCTGGCTCCCGAGTTGGCCACGCACAGCAGGAACTCATTAGCATAATAGGCCACATCCAACAGCAGGAACTCATGAGGATTGGCTACATTCGGGGTGTGTGGCCTAACATGCAAAGGAGTTCCTGCTACAAAAAGGCCCTGGGTTTTGACAACAAACAAGGTAAACAGAATAAGAAGCAAAAGGTGGGTGTGGCTGGATGACCACACTTCTGGTAACATGGGGATGTGGCCTGATATGCTAATGAGCTGTGCTGTTGGGGTGTGGCCTAATATGCTAATATGTTCCTGCTGTTGGGTGTGGCCTATTATGCTAATGAGTTCCTGCTGGGCTTTTTCCACCAAAAAAGCCCTGCCATTTATTATTTAGTTCCTCATACCTCGCCTTTCTCCAAAGGCCCAATGCCGCTTATATCATTTTCCTCTCCTCCATTTTTATCCTCACGACAGCCTTGTGAGGTCAGTCGGGCTGAGAGGTCTCCCAACGAGCTTCCAGGGCATGACTGGGGATTTGCATCCAGGTCTCCCAGATACAGTCCAGCACTTTAACCACTACACCAGACTGGCTCTATAAAGCTTTTCTAAAACTGTGGTCTGAACACCCTAAGGAAAGGAAAGGGACTTACCCCGCAACACGTCTGAAGCCTTCTCTGCTCAAAGACGGCTCTCTACGCTTTGGGTAACACCGTCTCAAATGGAGCAGGGCCTCCGCTGGTAAAGTATGAAAGGAGTGAAGGACCCCAGGTGGACTGTGTCAGAAGGACCTGAGAAGAAGGAAAACAGGGGACTCAGGGAGGAATGAGATGTTTGCTAATCTTCACTGGCCTACTTTATTTAAAAAGCAAACTACAATGCCCATGATGCAGGGTTGCCTTTAAAAATGGATTGAAGGTACGCAGGATTCCATTTACAAAGAAGGTACAGCAAATCGGTGTTAAGTGGCCCTGAATACATGTGCCAGGGGTCCACAATGTGTTGCTTGTTGACACCACGGCCCCTGTCAAATGTGTTTGGAAAGTGGGTGAGGGCCAGGGCTATTTTTGGGCAGGAACGCACAGGAACGGAGTTCCGGCTGGCTCCCAAGTTGGCCACACCCAGCAGGAACTCATTAGCATAATAGGCCACACCCAACAACAGGAACTCATTAGGATTGGCTACATTAGGGGTGTGTGGCCTAACATGCAAAGGAGTTCCTGCTCCAAAAAAGCCCTGGGTTTTGACCACAAACAAGGTCAACAGAATAAGAAGCAAAAGGTGGGTGTGGCTGGATGACCACGCTTCTGGTAACATGGGAATGCAGCCTAATATGCTAATGAGTGGTGCAGTCAGGGTGTGGCCTAATATGCTAATGAGTTTCTGTTGCTGGGTGTGGCCTATTATGCTAATAAGTTCCTGCTGGACTTTTTCTACAAAAACAGCCCTGGGTGAGGCCTTTGCCCAGAAAGTCTTCTGACTGGCCATTGGAAATATGATTGGCAGTGAAGATACTTTTTTAAAAAAATTTGCTTTGGCAACAGCTGCCACCACAGCACAAGGATCTTCACTGTGCTGTGGTGGCCATTTTGTTGCTGGCCCCGCCTCCTGCGGCAACCATTTTGTAGCTGCACCTACCACCCTGCTTCAGAATTCCAATGATGCTCCACAGGCTCAAAGAGGTTGGGGAACCTCCCACAGAGTACAGTTCAGACCTGGGTTTCCCAGATCCTTGTTGGATGCTCTAACCTCTGCACCACTCTGCCTGTTGGTGTGCGTTTTCAGGCAAAGGAATTGACTGTGCTATGACTTTAAGGCCTTTGGCTGCAAGCCTTGGGTTCTACTTCTAATTTGCATTTTCAGCCCAGGCTTTTAAAATTACTATTAATGCCTCAAAAGCAACTTCTCTAAACCCTGAGGCTGTTTTTGCTGCTTCACCTCGGATGAATTAGTATTTCCTGTCACTCCTGTCATTTGACTCCTCCACTGAGAGCCAGCGTGGCGTAGTGGTTAAGAACAGCGAACTCTAATCTGGACAACTGGGTTTGATTCCACACTTCTCTACATGCAGCTGCTGGTGTGACCTTGGGTCAGTCACAAGTTCTGTCAGAGCTCTCTCAGCCTCACCCACCTCACAGGGTGTCTGTTGTGGTGAGAGGAAGGGAAGGCGATTGTAAGCCACTCTGAGACTCCTTCGGGTAATGAAGGGCAGGGTATAAAAACAACTCTTCTTCTTCTTCTTGACCCTGACTGGCCCTACCCCTGGGTAGGTCGTCTCTGGGCAGGGCTCCACCTCTAGATGGTTCTCACCCCTTGCCTGAATTGTGCCTTTAGAAATTAGTAACCCTACCACTTGTTATCCCCCAACCCAGTTTACAAAGTCCAAGCAATTTGCAACATACCCCGCAAGAGTGGTGTTCAAACTTATTCCAGGGCACTCTAGCCTTAGAAGCAGATCGGGGGGAGATAAGATGACCAGTGTTCCCTCTAAGCTGAGTTAGTGTGAGCTAGCACACAGTTTTTCAGTCTCCGGCTCACACATCTTTTGTCTTAGCTCAGGAAGGAGGGCTCCAGAGCAAACTGATTTATGCAGCAGCCAAATCACTGGCTCATAACTTTAATGCCAGTAGCTCACAAAGTAGAATTTTTGCTCACAAGACTCCGCAGCTTAGAGGGAGCATTGAAGATGACACATCAGTTTCCCCGCTGAATGTTGATTGGTCACCGTGAGCACTCCTCCCCCAGATCAGTGATAGTTTGGTGTGCGCCAAGTAGGGTTGCCTTGCCAACTCGGGGTTAGGAAATTCCTGGAGCTTTGGGGAAGGACAGGAGGTGGGGAAGGGAGGAGCAGGACTTCAATGGGGTACAGTGCCATAGAGTTCACCTTCCAAACCAGCCATTTTCCCTGCAGGTTAGAATCAATAGAACTACTCAGGGCTATTTTGGGGCAGGAACGCACAGGAACGGAGATCCGGCTGGCTCCTGGGTTGGCCACGCCCACCAGGAACTCATTAGCATAATAGGCCACACCCACCAGCAGAAACTCATTAGGATTGGCTACATTAGGGGTGTGTGGCCTAACATGCAAAGGAGTTCCTGCTACAAAAAAAGGCCCTGGGTTTTGACAACAAACAAGGTAAACAGAATAAGAAGCAAAAGGTGGGTGTGGCTGGATGACCACACTTCTGGCAACATGGGGGTGTGGCCTAACATGCTAATGTGCTGTGCTGTCAAGGGTGTGGCCTAATAGGCTAATGAGTGCCTGCTGTTGGGTGTGGCCTATTATGCTAATGAGTTCCTGCTGGGCTTTTTCTACAAAAAGAGCCCTGGAACTACTGCAAATGTGCAATCAGTGATTGTAATAACAATCCTCTTCAAGTGTATACAACATTACAAAATACACAATAACATTTTTGTTTTCTACAGATGATAAATAGATGGACAAAATTCCCCCGGAGTTGGTGTTCCGTTTCGTGACGACTTCTTCACCCACCGTAACTCAAAAAGAAGTGCCCTCACAGAGTCACAGACATTCCCAATGGATTCTTCCCAATTCCTAAACGTTTGTAGTGTTCATTCCCGACACATGTCAGACCAGAGTATAAATGCGGGCTAATCAGGAACGAACACTACAAACCAGTGTTCCCTCTAAGCTGAGTTGGTGCAAGCCAGCTCACTGTCTTTTAGCCTCCAGCTCACACATTTCTGTCTTAGCTCAGGAAGGAGGGCTCCAGAGCAGACTAATTTATGCAGCAGCCAAACTGCTCGCTCACAACTTGAATGCCAGGAGCCCACAAAGTAGAATTTCTGCTCACAGGACTCCACAGCTTAGAAGGAACATTGGCCACATGTGGTTTGGATCCAGTCAGTTTTTCTGCTGCTGGACGGCGGAGGAAAGATCTCACGGAACACCAACTCCGGGGAATTTCGTCCATCTATTTATCATCTGCAGGGGGGAAAAAGGTTATTGTTATTGTGTGTTTTGTAATTTTGTATACACTTGAAGAGTATCGTTATTACAACCACTGGTTGCACACTTGCAGCAGTTCTATTGATTCTACGCTTATTTATATTGCAACCAATGTTCCCTCTAAGCTGTTGAGTCTTGTGAGCAAAAATTCTACTTTGTGAGCTACTGGCGTTAAAGTTGTGAGCGAGCGATTTGGCTGCTGCATAAAGCAGTTTGCTTTGGAGACAAAAATTTGTGAGCTGGAGGCCAAAACATTGTGAGCTAGCTCACACTAACTCAAGCTTAGAGGGAACAATGACTGCAACCCCCTACCTGCTTGCACTTTCTCCAGGAGGAACTGGTCTCTGTAGTCTGGAGATCAGTTGTAATTATGGGGGTTCTCCAGGCCCCACCTGGAGGCTGGCAACCCCATGTGCGTGTGGCTCAGGGAATTTGCTGAAACGCTTAGAAGGAAAACACAACAACACAAAAGCTCCACCCAGTGACCACACCTCCTCAGGGCTGCCAGCTCTTGGGTGGGAAACACCTGGATGTTTGGGGGCGGAGCCTGGAGAAGGCGGGGTTTGGGAAGGGGAGGGGCCTCCACAGGGTACGGTGTCATAAAGTCCACCCACCAAAGCAGCCATTTCCTCCCGGGGAACTGATCTCCACTGTCTGGAGATCAGTTGTAATAGCAGGAGATCTCCAGGCCCGAAGCGGGCATCCAGCTTTGAGAATGACAGGAGGACTCCGTCCATGAATGTTAGCTGTACAATGTGTCTTTTGTAGGACCGGCAAAAAAGCATCCATACGACTATTAAGAAGGCGGTCCCCCTTTTTGGAAGACTTCATGCAGGGAGAAGCGGGCTTATAATTCTAGAAACGCCCGTTGGGGCTTGACTTTTAAGACACGGATGCAAAATTGTCTGGTGGTTAGAAATCTGTAGGTACTGAATGTTATTGCTTATTGAATGTAATGACTATTTATACCTGACTAGGATGAAATAATGATACACTCTGCACTTTACTAAACGAGGAACATAAATTAGGCTTGCCAAGTCCCCCCGGGGGGGCGGGGAAACCCCCGCCCCAGAGGCCCGTTCCCCACCGCAGGCGGATCGGGCCCTGGGGGGAACCCCACCCCCAAAGCACGGGACGTGCCCGGCATCAGCACGTCACCCGGAAGTGACGCAGCCATGCCGGGCACGCCGGGGGCCACGGTCATCCGAAGGAAAACTTTATGTTTTTCCCTCAAATGACCGCAGCCCAGCGCGCCCGGCGCGGCCGCGTCACTTCAGGTTGATGTGCTTGCGGTGCA
>NW_015166523.1:91319-101203 GCF_001447785.1 Gekko japonicus
ACAACCACCTTCCCTTCCTCTCCCCACAACAGACACCCTGCGAGGTAGGTGGGGCTGAGAGACCGCAGAGAGAACAGCTCTAAGAGAACTGTGACTGGCCTAAGGTCGCCCAGCTGGCTTCATGTGAAGGAGTGGGGAATCAAACCCGGTTCTCCGGATTAGAGTCTGCCGTTCTCAATCACTACACTGGCTGCCAACCTCCAGGTGATGGCTGGAGATATCCCGCTTTTACAACTGGCCTCCAGCCGACAGAGATCAGCTCCCCTGGAGAAAACGGCTGCTTTGGAGGGTGGAGACTCTGGCATTCTGCCCCACTAAAGTCCCTCCCCAAACCCCACCAGTCCTCAGACTCCATACACCCCCCAATCTCCAAGTATTTCCCAGCTGGGAGCTGCCCACCTTGTGGGGTTCCCCCTTTCATAATTATTACAAGACCTTGAGTGTGCTTCTAGCCAATAAAAGACTCCCAACAACCAGGTTTTGCAAAACCTGTATGGATTTATTGGTCAACGTGCCAGTTATCAGTAACGGATTGTCTCATTACTTTACTTACATCTTTCTTTACTATGTGCAAATGTGTCACTGCATCTTTTTGTCCACTTCTTGAAGGTAGATTTCCAGGGGGGCGCTGAGTAATTTTTTTTTCCTGAAAAGGGGGCGGTAGGCCAAATAAGTCTGGGAATCTCTGCACTATACCAAACTGGCTGTTTCCACTACAATAAGGTAAAGGTAAAGGCCTCCCTTGCTCAAAAGCCAGTCGAATCCGACTCTAGGGGTGCGGTGCTCATCTCTGTTTCCAAGCCGAAGAGCCAGCGCTGTCCGAAGACGTCTCCGTGGTCATGTGGCCAGCGTGACTAGACGCTGGGGCCCACGGAACGCTGTTACCTTCCCACTGAAGTGGTCCCTATTTATCCAATTGCAATTCCTTGCTTTTAAACTGCTAGGTTGGCAGGAGCTGGGACCAGAGACAGGAGCTCACTCCGTCACACAGCACTTGGGTCTCGAACTGCTGAACTACAGACCTTCCGGTCTGCAACTCAGGGTCTTAACCACTTGAGCCACCGCAGCTCCCACTACAACAAACTGGGGTATAAATCCAACTCTTCTTCTTCCTCAGTATATGCAGGCCTGGTTTATAACTATTATTTGGAGCTACACTTTTACAGTGACTCATCTACCACCTGCTTGGCCTGAAAAAGATATTTTATATTTACATTTTTATGGGTGTGTTGCAGAGTTCCCTCTAAGCTGAGTTAGTGTGAGCTAGCTCACAGTTTCTTAGTCTCTGGCTCACACATTTTTGTCTTCGCTCAGGAAGGGATGGCTCCCGAGCAAACTAATTTATGTTGTAGCCAAATTGCTCGCTCACAACTTTAATGCCAGGAGCTCACAAAGTAGAATTCTTGCTCACAAGACTCCACAGCTTAGAGGGAACATTGGTGTGTTGGTACAATTTAGACCACTGAAGAAGGTCCTCTGGGCCGAAACACGTTCTGTCCTGTGGTTATTATACATGTGTAACTATTTGCATTCTATGTATGTTTTTAATGTTAAATTTATTGGTGCGCTGTGTAACAAATAGTTGTATTTTATTTCATATTTGAACTGCTCAACCTTTAAGGTTTCTAACTTGATTTTCAGGTTCGGTTCCCACCGCCCCATTGTTGTTTCCTCAAAGGGAGAACCATATATACCGCACTGAGTTCCTTGCAGGAAGGGTGGATGGGATTCCAGGAGGAACTTGATCAACTTACTTCCCCCCATAGCAACTCACGATATACTGCTCTTGAATCTGGAGGCTCCACTAGCTAGTCACTGATAGACCTATCATCCATGAGTTTACCTAATCTTTAAAAGCCATCTAGGATTGCAGCCATCAACATACCTCATATCTGACCAAATGGAGCTTTGATTCTCTGTACACCAGTGTTCCCTCTAAGCTGAGTTAGTGTGAGCTAGCTCACAGGTTTTTAGCCTCCGGCTCACAGATTTTTATCTTAGCTCAGGAAGGATGGCTCCAGAGCAAAGTAATTTATGCAATAGTCAAGTTGCTCGCTCACAACTTTAATGCCAGTAGCTCACAAAGTAGAAGTTTTGCTCACAAGACTCCACAGCTTAGAGGGAACGTACACCCCCAAATTCTTGTTGGTATCAGACTCAAATCTAGCTATACCTCTCAAGCTATTTAATCTCCAGAGGGTCTTATTTTTTTAAAAAAAATGTCATGAGATCTTGGAAAGACTGGCACTGGTTGCAACAGCAGCTTTTAGATGGCCAGCAATCTCTGCTTCCCCTGTTCCATTTTATTTTGTTGAGAGCATCAATTTCAAAAGGTATAAGCCAATCCTAAAAGAAATCAACCCTGACTGTTCCCTGGAAAGCCAGGTACTGAAGCTGAAGCTCCAATACTTTGGCCACCCAATGAGAAGGGAGCACTCACTGGAGAAGACCCTGATGCTGGGAAAGATGGAAGGTCAAAGAAGAAGGGGACGGCAAAGGATGAGATGGCTAGACAGTCTTATTGAAGCAACAAACATGAAATGCAAACTCCGGAGCACGACGGAGAGTCGGACTCGACTGTGCGACTGAACAACAACATAATCGGACCTCCCATGCCATTAAAAACGGTGAACACATTGTCGCCACTAGGTGGCGGTAGAGAACAAGCCATCACAAAAGATCGGTTCTCATTTAAGGTATCTCTCGCAGGTGAGAATAAAGTTCCCTTCAACAGCGGAGACTAGTGCAAAATAGGACCAAGATGAACTGAAGCCTCAGCACCTGGGTGAGAAAACGGGTTTGGGGGGGGGGGACACAGGAGCCTTGGGGCATCTTGGAAACTTGCCCAGATCACAGCCCCTTTGCATCTGAAGAAGCCAGCTGTAGTCCGCACAAAGCTAGGATAAAAATGCTGTTAGTCTTTAACGTTTTGTTGTTGTTCAGTCCAGATGATGTAGATCACGTATTTATTTAGAACATGTATTCCACTTCTCCCAGAGAAAATGGCTGCTTCGAATGGTGGGCAGCCCAGCATTATACCCTACCAGGGTCTCTCCCCTCCTTAAACCCTGTCTCGGCTGCAACAAGGTGGCAGGGTGGGGTTACCAACCCCCAGGTGGCACCTGGAGATCTCCGGACAACCAAGATCAGTTCCTATGGAGAAAATGGGCTGCTTTGGAGGGTGGGCTCCGTGGCATTAAACTCTGCTGACGTTCTTCCCCTATTTATTCGATTTATACCCCCCCCCCCCCCCCCCCACACCAGGGAGGGCGGACCCCCACCCAGACTGCAGAGGATCAGTTCCCCTGCAGGAAATGGCTGCTTTGGAGGGTGGACTCTGTGGCCTTGCACCTCGCTGAGGTCTCTGCCCTCCCCAGGCTGCATCTCCAAATATCCAGGAGTTTCCCAACCTGGAGTGGAGCTGTGGTGGCTCAAGTGGTCGAGGCGCTGAACTGCAGGCCGGAAGGTCGGTAGTTCGGCAGTTCGAGACCCGAGTGCCGCATGACGGAGTGAGCTCCCGTCTCTGGCCCCAGCTCCTGCCTACCTAGCAGTTCGAAAGCAAGACATTGCAAGTAGGTAAATAGGGACCGTTTCCGTAGGAAGGTAACAGCGTTCCGTGCGCCTTGGTGTTTAGTCACGCCGGCCACATGACCACGGAAACGTCTTCGGACAGTGCTGGCTCTTCGGCTTGGAAACAGAGATGAGCACCGCACCCCTAGAGTCGGATTCGACTGGTTTTCGAGCAAGGGAACCTTAACCTTTAATTGTTACTAACTAGTCCTAACCTTCCAACCTAAAAACAGGACATTTTTATCAGGTTTTTCTTTAATGAGGCCAAAGGATGGACACAAAAGAAAAGATCTGGTAGCCAGTGTTCTCTCTAAGCGCCAAAGTGTTGTGAGCAAAAATTCTACCTCATGAGCGAAAAAAGCTTGTAGCAACCCTAGGAGAAATGGCTCCAAGCCAAGTGCTTCTCATTCCAACAAATAGCTCCCAGCGATGACCCACTCAAATCTCACTGGAGCCAAAACACTCTAATGGGTTTGGCCTCAAGGGACAGGTGCCTGAGGCCCCATAACAAAAGAAAGCTCCTGCTGTTTAACTGCTGGAGAGATTTCCTTAATGGGGGGTACTCAATAAGCTCTCAGGGCTTGGGGGCAGGGAGGGGCACAGGGGTGTGTCCACAGGAGGGGCAGCTGGGTTCTCTCGGCCAGACCCTGTTGGGAGTTTAGAACTGCCAGCTCAGGGCTCAGAAGGTGGATGCCAGCTTCCAGGTGGGACCTGGAGACCTGCCGGAATTACAAATCATCTCCCAAGTTACAGAGAACAGTTCCCCTGGAGAAAAAGGGTGGAGAAAAAGGGGAAGCCCGTGTGGTATACTGGTTAAGGCAATGTTCCCTCTAAGCTGTGGAGTCTTGTGAGCAAAAATTCCACTTTGTGAGCTAACTGGCACTAAAGTTGTGAGTGAGCCATTTGGCTACTGCATAAATTCGTTTCCTCTGGAGCCATTCTTCTTGAGCTAAGACAAAAATGTGTGAGCTGGAGGCTAAAAAACCGTGAGCTCACTCACAGTAACTCAGCTTAGAGGGAACAGTGGTTAAGAGTGGCAGACTCCTCCCCCATGCAGCCAGCTGGGTGGCCTTGGGCCAGTCACAGCTCTCTCAGCCCCACCTACCTCAAAGGCTGCCTGTTGCGGGGAAAGGAAGGGAAGGCGATGGTAAGCCTCTCTGAGACTCCTTCGGGTAGTGAAGGGGCAGGGTATACAAACCAACTCTTATTTATATTGCAATTATACCCCACTGAGGTCCCTGTGCTCCCCAGGCTCCATTCCCAAATCTTCAGGAATTTCCCAACCTGAATCTGGCAACCCTACCCACCACCACCCCGTCCCGCCTAGGGGTGACATGACAACCCTAGAACTTGGGGAATTCCTGGAGACGGTGGCGTTTGGGAAACGCAGGGACCTCGGCAGGTTGTAAGACCATGGAGTCCCCCGTCCAAAGCAGCCATCATCAGCTCCAGGAGAAGTGATCTGGAGTCTAGGGGCCGTGGCTCAGTGGCAGAGCCTCTGCTTGGCATGCAGAAGGTCCCAGGTTCAATCCCCGGCATCTCCAGTCAGGATCAGATTGTGATGCGAAAGACCTCATACCCTGGAGGGCGGCTGCCAGTCTGAGTGGACAATACTGACCTTGATGGACCATTGGTCTGATTCAGTAGAAGGCAGCTTCATGTGTTCAGTTGGGTATATATTTATGGGGTGGGGCCGTGTCTCAGTGGGAAGAGCCTCTGCTTGGCATGCAGAAGGTCCCAGGTTCAATCCCCGGCATCTCCAGTTAAAAGGACCGGGCAAGTAGGTGATGGGAAAGACCTTGACCTGAGACCCTGGCTCAGTGGTAGAGCATCTGCTTGTCACGCAGAAGGTCCCAGGTTCAATTCCCGGCATCTCCCGTTAAAAGGACCGGGCAAGTAGGTGATGGAAAAGACCTTGACCTGAGACCCTGGCTCAGTGGTAGAGCATCTGCTTGGCATGCAGAAGGTCCCAGGTTCAATCCCCGGCATCTCCAGTTAAAAGGACCAGGCAAGTAGGTGATGGGAAAGACCTCTGCCCAAGACCCTGGAGAGCCGCTGCCAGTCTGAGTAGACAATACTGACTTTGATGGACCCAGGGTCTGATTCAGTAGAAGGCAGTTTCATGTGTTCATGGAGCCCACCCCTCCAAAGCAGCAATCTCCTCCAGGGGAACTGATCTCTCGCCTAGAGATCAGTTGTAGTTCTGGGAGATCTCCAGGCCCCACCTGGGGGGTAGTCAACCCTAGTTACCAAATGAGGGGCAGCACCCCCTTCACACACAACCCCACACACAAACACAAACAACACATGCAAGCAATGCTCTCTGAGCTGTGGAGTCTTTTGCGCAAAAAATCTATTTTGTGAGCTCCTGGCATTAAAGTTCTGAACGAGAGATTTGGCTACGGCGTCAATTGGTTTGCTCCGGAGCCCTCCTTCCTGAGCGAAGACGGAACTGTGTGAGCTGGAGGCTTAAAAATTGTGAACTAGCTCATACTAACTCAGCTTAGAGGGAACACTGCTTGCAATTACAGAAGACATACACGCTTTTTGGAATTCCACCCATTTCTTTTTTTATTTTTTTGTCCCATGCTCAAGGTCGTCTCAAACGTTGGAGCGTCTGTTTTTCCTGCAGCCCAGGAGAAATGCCAGCACCACCAAGGCGGAGGCCAGCAGACCAGTCATGACCGTCAGTCCCATCATGATAAGCACAGACTTCTCGTGGGCATCTGAAAAGAGACGTTCAGATACTGGCTGAGTGATGCATCTCCGTCCCTAGAAGTCAGGCTGGGCCCACTGTGGCTGCTTCATCCGAAGAAGAAGAGGTTGGATTTATACCCTGCCCTTCACTACCCGAGGAGCTGCGGTGGCTCAAGTGGTTAAGACACTGAACTGCAGGCTGTGGAAGGTCGGTAGTTCAGCAGTTCGAGACCCGAGTGTGCTGCATGACGGAGTGAGCTCTCGTCTCTGGCCCCAGCTCCTGCCAACCTAGCAGTTCGAAAGCAAGAAATTGCAAGTAGATAAATAGGGACCACTTCGGTGGGAAGGTAACAGCGTTCCGTGCACCTTGGTGTTTAGTCATGCCGCCCACATGACCATGGAAACGTCTTCGGACAGTGCTGGCTCTTCGGCTTTGAAACGGAGATGAGCACCGCAACCCTAGAGTCGGATTCGACTGGCTTTCGAGCAAAGGGAACCTTTACCTTCACTACCCAAAGGAGTCTCAGAGCGGCTTACGATCTCCTTTCCCTTCCTCTCCCCCCAACAGATACCTTGTGAGGCAGTCGGGACTGAGAGAGCCCTTTCGAGGACTGCCCTTGAGAGAATAGCTCTGAAAGAACTTGTGGCTGACCCAAGGTCACACCAGCAGCTGCATGTGGAGGAGTGGGGAATCAAACCCGGTTCTCCCAGATCAGAGTCCGCGCTCCTCACCACTACACCAAACTGGCTGTCTCCGAGCAAGCTTATTCAACAGAGAGATCATATAGATTTGTTTATTGGATTCGTTCTAATTCTCCTATGTAATATCAACGGATGCTGTAACTGTATCGGCTCTGTTTAAGCTTAATAAAGGTAAAGGTTCCCTTGCTCGAAAGCCAGTCAAATCGGACTCTAGGGTTGCGATGCTCATCTCCGTTTCAAAGCCGAAGAGCCAGCGCTGTCCAAAGATATTTCCATAGTCATGTGGCCGGCATGACTAAACACCGAGGCACACGGAACGCTGTTACCTTCCCACTAAAGTGGTACCTGTTTATCTACTTGCAATTTCTTGCTTTCGAACTGCTAGGTTGGCAGGAGCTGGGGCCAGAGACAGGAGCTCACTCAGTCATGCGGCACAGTCGGGTCTCGAACTACTGACCTACCGACCTTCCACAGCCTGCAGTTCAGCGTCTTAACCACTTGACCCACCACAGCTCCTTTAAGCTTAATATATCTGGTCAAATGAGCTAAATGAGCTCCGCCTCCTGTGACAGCCATTTTGTGGCTGGCTCCGCCCCCTCTGACAGCCATCTTGTAGCAGCTGTGCCCACCACCCTGTGTCAAAATTCCAAAGGCGCCCGCAGGCTCAAAAAGGTTGGGGACCCCTGTTGTGAACCACCAAAGCATTCCAAGATTCAGACTGCAGCTACCTTGTGACGTCGCCCTCGACTTCCTCTCGTCTTCGAGGTACGTGGACGTCTTGAGCTCCTCCAGTATGAAGGGTCCCACCAGAACGTCAGCTTCTCTTTCACCCATGGAGGACTCCCCTGTGTAGACAAGCCAAAGTGCTTCATCTGGTTCCATTCCAGCACTCGTACCAGAGTATTACAGGCGAGTGCAAAGCGACCATCAAGTTGCAGCCAACTTATGGTGACCCCGTGGGATTTTCAAGGCACGAGACTAACAGGGGTGGTTTGCCACTGCCTGCCTCTGCATAGCAACCCGGGAATTCCCTTGGTGGTCTCCCATCCAAGTGCTAACCGGGGCCGACCCTGCTTAGCTTCCGAGATCTGACGAGATCAGGCTCACCTGGGCCATCCAGGCCAGGGCAGACAAACAGAGGGGGTTTGCCCTTGCCTGCCTCTGCCTAGCAACCCTGGGCTTCCTTGTTGGTCTCCCATCCAAATACTAACCAGGGCCAACCCTGCTTAGCTTCCGAGATCTGGCGAGATTGGGCTCGCCTGGGCTGTCCAGGTCAGGGCAGACAAACAGAGGTGGTTTGCCACTGCCTGCCTCTGCATAGCATCCATGGACTTACTTTCTTTTTCTTTTTTGCTCCCCAATGGGGAATTTTCTATTGCATTTTTATTAAAACTACGAACTATAACAGAAATAAGGAAGGGGACTACATATAAGGGGGGATAAAGAAAAGATACCCACTACTGACCAAAAACCCAAGAGAGGAGATCTTCTAATCAGCTTAAATACACACCTAGTCTTAATCGTATTAATCTCATTACAAACTGAGTCACATAGTCTGTTAACTTTCCCCACATCTTAAATTTAACTGATATCAGGAAATACCCCAAAAGCATCTCAATTCAACATTTTCCAAAGGCACAATTTCAGAGTCCTTCAGCCTTCACTTCTTCTTGTCCAGTCTCTTCCGCAACTTATAAGGACTTTTCGGAGCTGCTGCCCCTTTCTCAGACAGAGAGTCCTCTCCGGAAGACCCTGGACTTCCTTGACGGTCTCCTACCCAAGTCCTCACCAGGGCTGACCCTGCTTAGTTTCCAGGAACTGACAAGATCGGGCCAGCCTGAATCCAGAAACCCGCAAGACAAAAGTCCAGCACTCACCCTGGGCGGAAGGGAGTTCTCTCCGGAAGCGCCCACCCGGCCCTCTCCACCAAGAGTTAGCTCCTGGGGACTGACCAGGGCTTATCCCACAATTCCCGGTCTCACAGCAGCGGCAGATGCCGTCAGGGCCTTCGAGCGCAGACCAGCTGCAGCGAAGAGGAGGAGAGCGTCGACTCATGTCCGCAGTCACCCCCCCCCCAGGCCCCTTCCCGACGAGCCACGGACGTCCCTCACCTGGTCCGTGCTTTGTTGAAGAAGCACGCCTTGTTCAGAGCATCCGGGGACTGGTCGCCAGCAACGACTTTCAAGTGGCAAGTGATGTAGACCTTGGAGAGGGGGGAAATCAGCAAGAGATAGCTGGATGTGAGCCAGTCTGCTTCCTGGCTTATACACTAAGCAACTCAGCGTAACCTCCAAAGCTGAAGCCCGTTGTTAGGCATTCTTAATTTTAAAGTAAATCAGCAGAGTATTAAAGAGGCAGAGTCCATGGTGTGCTTAAAAGAATAAAAGTTTACTACAACCTAGCATGGGGGAAAGGTACACGGGATGTAAAATAACAAAGAGCTAATATTCCTACATCCTTACAGCTAGACTGAAAATGGCAGAAGAGAGACGAAGACTAACTTCTTCTTCTTGCTCAGGACAAAGAACCATAAAATGCTAATACTTGGCACTTTGGTCTCCAATCAGAACAACAAACTAGATCTGAAGTTACCGGGCTTTCTAACTCTCTAAACAGATTGGTTACAAACAAACATGCGACTTAACAAACATCATTAACCCAGTAAATACTGAAGTGTTTTAACTTGTAACACCCAACACCCGTGCTAAGCTCCTACATTAAAAATGGGTTGCTTGAGAGATGCTAAGCCCCCCAATATGAAGAACAGATTGGATTTATACCCTACCCTTCACTACCCAAAGGAGTCTCAGAGCAGCATACAATCTCCTTTCCCTTCCAATCCTCACAACAGGCACCCTGTGAGGTAGGTGGGGCTGAGAGAGCTCTTTACAGAACTGCTCTTGAGAGAACCGCTC
>NW_015166523.1:101220-105025 GCF_001447785.1 Gekko japonicus
GCTCTGAAAAAACTTGTGACTGACCCAAGGCCACACCAGCAGCTGCATGTGGAGGAGTGGGGAATCAAACCCGGTTCTCCCAGATTAGAGTCTGCACTCCTAACCACTACACCAAACCGGCTCTCCGCCCAACTGAGATCAATTCCACATAGGGCTGGCCAACCTCCAGGTGGGTCCTAGAGATCTCCTGGAATTGACAACTGGGCTCCAGACCGCAGTCCCACTGGAGAAAATGGCCGCTTTGGAAGATTGACTCTATGGCATCAGGGGTCATTTCCTGCAGGAGCGCACAGGAGCGGAGCTCTGGCAGTAAAGAGCCCAGGGGGCGGGCACATGCAACAAGCCCTGCCCCCTGCTCCTTCTCTCCCTCTTTCTTTCCTTCTTTTTCTTTCTTTCTTTCCTTCCTTCTTTCCTTCTCTCCCGCCTTATTTCTGTCCCTTCCTCTCTCTCTCTCTCTCCCCCCTTCCGCTCTCTGCACAGATCTGTGTGAGGGCAGATCTGTGCGTTCCCCCCTAGCTAGCAATCCCAAAAAGTCCAGTGGCACCTTTAAGGCCATGTTTTATTCAGGTACAAGCTCTCCCTCCTCTGTGAGGGCAGATCTGCGCATTCCCCACCATAGCTAGCAATCCAAAACAGTCCAGTGAAGCCTGAGCGGTGGGTGTTGTCTTCTGACACACTTCTGGTGATGTCAGGGGGTGTGGCATATGCAAATGAGTTATGCTAATGAGCTCCTGCACCTCCTTTTCTACAAAATAACCCCTGTATGGCAGGACACCACCCGAGTTCCTTCCCCTCCCCAATCCCTGGCCTCAGTCCCACAGGTCTCCAGGAATTTCCTAACTCAGAGTTGACAACTCCAATTCTACAATTTATGAGATATCAGAGAATATGCCAAATCAGAGAACAAGAGCCTACCTGGCCCAGACACCACCTAGCCTTTCCTCTGTATTTACACATACTACTTTATTGCTGCCTATCCCTGCAGGTACGCCCCAGAAGAGGTAGTTTCTACACCACTTAATGTATCATGTTTAAAAGCTCACGTTTCGTTTCAGCTCAGTTTGCGGTTTCTGTTTTGTTGGTGTAATGGTTAGAGTGTCAGACAAGGAGCTGCGAAACCCAGGTTCAAATCCCCACTCCGCTGCAAAAGCTCGCTGGGTGACCTCGGGCCAGTCACACACACTCAGCCTAACCTACCTCACAGGATTGCCGTGAGGATGAAATGGAGAACGATCTAAGGCACTTTTGGGCCCCACACTGGGGAGAGAGGTGGGGTATAAATGAAGCGAATAAATACATGCCGGGAAAAGTGACTGTCAATTTAGGCAGGGGAAAAAAATCTTCAGCACATCGGCCAGTGACTTACCAGGTCTCCCTGTTCCTGGGCAAACCTAAAGGCATCGACTGTGAACCGGAGAGAGTCCGGTCTGGTCCTGGGAGACACAAAGGCGGAACTGGAGTCCTCCGATCTCCCATCCACCAGGCACCTGGACCCAAAAGCAAGAGTCAGCAACCTTGCAGGGGATTATTTGGGTCGTTTAAAGAGACAACTTCGGAAGCATCTCAAAAATCCCAGAGATGTTCTTACCCGTGGAAGTTGATAATTGAGTATCTGGGAGAGGTTTCTCTGTTCGGACTCAGGGTGGCAACACAGTGGTCGACAAAGAGCCTCAGAGCCACGTGGTTGACCGTGTTCACGTCCGCCTGCACGTGCATGGCATCTCCCAGCTGGTACCTCTTAGAGGTTCTCTCGGCTGTCCAGTCATCTGGAAGGCAATTGAGGAGAAACTGATAAGAACATAAGAGAAGCCATGTTGGATCAGGCCAATGACCCATCCAGTCCAACACTCTGTGCCACACAGTGGCCAAAACCCAGGGGCCACCAGGAGGTCCACCAGTGGGGCCAGAACTCCAGAAGCCCTCCCACTGTGGCTCCCCAAGCACAAGTATTACAGAGCATCACTGCCCTGGACATAAGAGAAGCCATGTTGGATCAGACCAGTGGCCCACCCAGTCCAACACTCTGTGCCACACAGTGGCCAAAACCCAGTGGCCACCAGGAGGTCCACCAGCGGGGCCAAAACTCCAGAAGCCCTCCCACTGTGGCTCCCCAAGCACAAGTATTACAGAGCATCACTGCCCCGGACATAAGAACATAAGAGAAGCCATGTTGGATCAGGCCAGTGGCCCACCCAGTCCAACACTCTGTGTCACACAGTGGCCAAAACCCAGGGGCCATCAGGAGGTCCACCAGCGGGGCCAGAACTCCAGAAGCACTGTGGCTCCCCAAGCACAAGTATTACAGAGCATCACTGCCCCGGACAAAAGAACATAAGAGAAGCCATGTTGGATCAGGCCAGTGGCCCACCCAGTCCAACGCTCTGTGTCACACAATGCCCAAAAACCAGGTGCCATGAGGAGGTCCACCAGCAGGGCCAGGACACTAGAAAAGCCAGGGCTCTTGACTTCTCCAAACACATGACTGTCGTTCCCCAACTGGAAGTGCCACCAACCCTTTCCCTGGCAGGATTCCTGGACGTAGCAATGACACGACACAACTGTTCAGTTGGGGTGTGCTTGTCCCCTCAGTCATACATTTTAGTGGTGGACCATGCCATTGAGTCACAGCTGACTCCTGCTGACCCCAAAGAATTTTCAGGGCTGGAGATGAAGAGAGGTGGCTTGCCATCGTCTGCTGGGCTTCCTTGGCGGTCTCCCACCCAAGTCCGAACCAGGGCCGACCCTGCTTAGCTTCCAAGGACAGGCGAGCCAGAGCCCTCCACAGATAACTGGAGTGAAATGCGGGTGGTAAAGAGTGGGCCATTCCCCCGCCACCTTAGGCTTCTGCCCTGTCGAAGCTTATCAACTTCAATAGGAGACCTGTGGGTCAAACCCACAGGAGGGATCAAACCCTACACGCAATGGGGCTGCAGCAATCGTCTCATCTGCGCTGCAAGCAAGAGGTGAGTCAGACCTTCACGTGCGTTTGCAACAACAACAACAAAAGATTCCAACACTTGCTGAATCTGCACACTGGAGAAAACGGTCCTTGCTCCGTTTCGCATGCGTCGCAGATCCTGACCTTGCCATACAGTGACTTGAACAAGGATGGAGATAGAAGTTTCACTAGTGCAGGGACACCTAGACTGTATCAAGAGCTGGGACCAGTGTTCCCTTTAAGCCGAGTTAGTGTGAGCCAGCTCACAGTTTTTTAGCCTCTGGCTCACACATTTTTGTCTTAGCTCAGGAAGGAGGGCTTCCAGAGCAAACTAATGCATGCAGTAGTCAAATCGCTCGCTTACAACTTTTACACCAGTCACTCACAAAGTAGAATTTTTGCTCACAAGACTCTACAGCTTAGAGGGAACATTGACCTCTACATCTCGGGAGCATATAGTGCTTCCTCCGCTCAGCTGACTTTCTTCCGCTGGCCCCCTCTAGGGTTGCCAACCTTGTGTGCTCCTGCCCAAAAATAGCCCTGTATCGCAGATCCTGACCTTGCCATATAGTGACTTGAACAAGGATGGAGACAAAAGTTTCACTAGTGCAGGGATACCTAGACTGTATCAAGAGCTGCCAGTGTTCCCTCTAAGCCGAGTTAGTGTGAGCCAGCTCACAGTTTCTTAGCCTCCGGCTCACACATTTTTGTCTTCGCTCGGGAAGTAGGGCTCCCGAGCAGACCGACTTGTGCAGCAGCCAAATCGCTCGCTCACAACTTTAATGCCAGCAGCTCGCAAAGTAGAATGTTTGCTCACAAGACTCCACAGCTTAGAGGGAGCATTGGTTGGGACTTCTGTCTAACTCG
>NW_015166523.1:105330-110178 GCF_001447785.1 Gekko japonicus
GAAAGAAATACTTTCTCAGGACCACATCGTACCTCATAAGCCTTGTACTCGGTCTACCTAACCAGCAAGAGCAGAAGTAAAAGTATAAAGGTTTGGAAAGCCTTAAATTTCCTGGTGGCAGCCGTATATACATAGTAGAATAAAATAAAGAACACTTTTAAAGGGAAACCAGTCCTCCAGAATAAGGAGGTCGTCACAAGGAGAGACCTCCGTTGAGAAGCCAGGTCCCTCGAGGAACAAGCCTACTCACAGAGGCAGGATTTCACAGGGCCCCACCTTGGGTAATGGCACTCAATGGGGACCTCGACAGGGCTGGTTCGAATGATGACCGGGTTGCTTCCAAGCGCGGGTTTGTAGTAGAGACGGGTGCTGTAGATCAGAGAGTCTGGAGTCATCTGGAAGAAAGAGGGGCACCTTAAGAAATTTAGAGTCCAGTGGGGCACCTTTAAGACCAACAAAGGTTTATTCAAGGTATGAGCTTCCGTGTGCAGGCACACTTTTTCAAATAGATTGAAATGGAAGGTAAGGTTCTAAACTTGTAGACAGTGGTTCGACAGCAAATTGACATGTAACATGGTGATGTCTCCCCCTCATGGATCACTGCCTTGTCGTGGCGAGGGGGCTTGCATGGTTTGATGAGGCTGTGGGCTATGTCGTGGAGGGCCACCCAAGACGGACAGGCCACAGCAGAGAACTCAGACCAAGGGTGATCCCCTGGAGAAGGAAATGGCAACCCACTCCAGTATTTTTGCCAAGAAAACCCCATGGCCAGTATCAAATATTGAGCAAACTTCAGAGGACGGCGGAAGATCGGAAGGCCTGGCATGATCTGGTCCATGGGGTCGCAAAGAGTCGGACTCGACTGTGCGACTGAACAACAAAATGGTGATGTCTAAGATATGGAAAGTCAGACCTACATAACAAGCTAAGGTTCTAATGTGGACGGTTGTACAGCCACAAGCATGTCAGAAGAGCAGATAAATGTCTAAAGGTGTCTTTTCTAATTGTGGGGAGCAAACTGAGACTCTCCATTCTCTCCTCCCAGGTGTGGAGAGCACTTAACGGCGCTTTTTGAGGTGGATGCATTGTCATGTCTGCAAAAATCCCAATATTCCTTGCATTACATTCAGTATTCTAGAGAGACTTGTGGTAGAGGAAAGTCAGCAAATTTCCAGACAAATAACAAAATTCTGCTTGCAACCAGTGTTCCCTCTAAGCTGAGTTAGTGTGAGCTAGCTCACAGTCTGTTAGCCTCCAGCTCACACATTTTTGCCTTAGCTCAGGAAGGAGGGCTCCAGAGCAAACTAATTTATGCAGCAGCCAAATTGCTCGCTCACAACTTTAATGCCAGTAGCTCACAAAGTAGGATTTTTGCTCACAAGACTCCACAGCTTAGAGGGAGCATTGCTTGCAACTGGTAAAATTCCACAATAAGAAGTAGATAAGTATAACACCCACCTTGTTAATGACTCATAATTAGTTTTAGACATTTTATAATTATTGTTAAACTCTTCTCCTTTTAACATTTTAATAATTTTAAGGTTATATGTCTAAATATGTCAAAATATTTCTGGAGCTGAAAGGCAATTTGTTTGTATTTTAATGAATTTGTAGATTTTGATAAACAGTCCTTGACCGCAAATAAACATCATTCGTTCATTCAGTATTCTAACATACTGTTCTGAAAAAGAAATACACTAAACTACAGAGGATTTATAGTCCTTCTTGTTGAGAATACATATGCGAGGACTGAATGAGTTAGCATATGTAATGAGACAAGAAACCAATATCCCTGTTGAGTCCTGGGGAGGTTTTTGTCCAAGTGTTGTACCTTAACAGGACTGAGTTAGCATATGTAATGAGACAAGAAACCAATATCCCTGTTGAGTCCTGGGGAGGTTTTTGTCCAAGTGTTGTACCTTAACAGTTTCAGATGGGAGCCATGTTAGTCTGCAGTAGAAGATCTAGATTGAAGTCCAGTACCACTTTAGGGACCAACTAGATCTGGAGGGCATAAGCTTTCCAGAGTCAGAGCTTCGTATCTGAAGAAGGGAGCTTTGACTCTCAAAAGCTTATGCCCCACCCAATCTTGTTGGTCTCCAAGGTATTCCTGGAATGGCATCCGGCTCTTTTAGCTTGAGAGGACACCTTCAAAGAGACGAGTTGACATCAACCTACAAATCATTCTACCAGGGACATTCCCAGCGAGAATGCATAGAGAACCAATTAGCTACTGACTGATGAAGTCATACCTAGTTGGTCCTCCAGACCCACCTTGTCTTGCCTCACACCAAGAAGAAGAGATTGGATTTATACCCCGCCCTTCACTAACCAAAGGAGTCCTGGAGCAGTTTACAATCTCCTTTCCCTTCCCCTCCCCACAACAGACACCCTGTGAGGTGGATGGGGCTGAGAGAACTCTGACACAAACTGCTCTTTTTCAAGGACAGCTGTGCCAGAGCTTGTGACTGACCCAAGGTCACATCAGCAGGTGCAAGTGGAGGAGTGGGAAATCAAACCCGGTTCTCCCAGATTAAAGTCCGCACACTTCACCACTACACCAAACTGGCTCTCAAGGTCTGACCTCAAGGTCACACCAGCAGCTGCATGTGGAGGAGTAAGGAATCAAACCCAGTTCTCCCGGGTAAGAGTCTGCGCTCTTAACTACTACGCCAAACTGGCTCTCAACAGTCACTTTCTCCCAATTTGACATCCTAGGACCTCTCCTTGACCCTGGAACTCAAGGGGTTAATGAGTGACTCTAGGCTCCCTCGATGCAACCCTGATTAGGGCAGAGGCAGCCACGACTGACCGCACCAAGCTGTACACCCCTGATCTTGCTTATGAGGGTGGAAAGTGACATCAAGTTGCAGCCAACGTAGGGTGACCCCATAGGGTCTTCAAGGCAAGAAGAGCAACAGAGGTGGGTTTGCCATTGCCCATCTCTGATGGACTTCCTTGGTGGCCTCCCCTCCAAGTCCTCACCAGGGCCGACCCTTCTTAGCTTCTGAGATCTGATGAGATCTGGCTAGCCTGGGCCGTCCAGGTCACGGCAGAGTATTTATATACCCTGCCTTTTGCCAAAGTCAGGACTCATTTAGGAGGCTTCTAAAAATCGCCATCTGTCAGTACCTAATTCTACATGGGGAAGGGCAGTTTGGTGTCGTGGTTAAGGGTGAGGACTCTAATCTGGGAGAACCGGCTTTGATTCCCCACTCCTCCACTTGCACCTGCTGGTGTGACCTTGGGTCAGTCACAAGCTCTGGCACAGCTGTCCTTGAAAAAGAGCAGCTTGTGTCAGAGTTCTCTCAGCCCCACCCACCTCACAGGGTGTCTTGTTGTGGGGAGACTCCTCTCGGGAGTGAAGGGCGGGGTATAAATCTCTCTTCTTCTTTCTTTGTTTCTCTCTCTCTTTCTCTTTCCACCTCTTTCCTTCTTTCTTTCCACCTCTCTCTCTCTTTCTCTCTCTCTCTTAGACAAATAAATATCACTAGCAAACAAAGAAATATCACTGGACAAATAAATATCATTATCAATATCTGTTTGTTTTTATTTTGGGCAGTCTCATTTAGTGTTAATGAAAAGCAAATTTGCATAACTTTCAATAAAAACATGTGTGATATTTGTTTACGTCTTGCAGCTCTCAAACATCTGACATTTATTCTACGGGGTCCTTACGTCGAACCAGTTCGGCCACCCGCTGTTCCAGTCCGATATCCTGGCCACCACACCACAAAGTCTCACCTAGTACTGACAAAGGGAAGTCTGGCTCTCGAAAGCTCACACCCTGGCAATCTTCCATGGAGAGAGAGCAAGACGGGTAGCCGTGTTAGTCTGTCTGTAGCAGAAGAAAAGAGCAAAAGTCCAGGAGCACCTTAAAGACTAACCAAATTTAGGGCAGGGGTCATTTCGTAGAAAAAGAGGTGCAGGAGCTCATTGGCATAATTCATTAGCATACCTTATTTGCATATGCCACACCCCTTGACATCACCAGAAGTGTATCAAAAGGCAACACCCACCGCTCAGGCTCCACTGGACTGTTTTGGATTGCTAGCTATTGGGGGGGGGATGCAGATCTGACCTCACAGAGGAGGGAGAGCTTGTACCTGAATAAAACGTGGTCTTAAAGGTGCCACTGGACTGTTTTGGACTGGGGGGGTCGGGGGGGTCTGCAGCTTTCCTAGCTGCTTCTTGCTCCTTGTGGCCCGGGGCTGCTGGGAGCAGGGGGTGGGGCTTGTTGCATGTGCCTGCCCTCTGGCCTCTTTACTGCCAGAGCTCCGCTCCTGTGCGCTCCTGCAGGAAATGACCCCTGAATTTAGGGCAGGGGAGGAGCTTTCGCAAGTCTCCGCTCACTTTTTCAGATACCAGATGCCGCAGAATCTGACGCTGCTCTAAAGTGGGTATCTGAAGTGAGGAGTGACACTCAAAAACTCATCCCCTGACACAAATGTTGCTATAGTCTTTCAGGTGCTCCTGGACTCTTGCTCTTTTCAGATCTGAAGAAGTGAGCAGGGACTACCCTGCCACAGATTTTGTTAGCCTTTATGGTGCTGCTGGACTCTTGCCTCTTCTCTCCTGGAAATTTTGTGGGTCCTCCTAGACGTAAGCTACCCAACACTGATATTATTCCTGTTTCTCTCACCAAGATTTGATGATGTCTCTGACGACCAGGGGGCATGTCCGGCAGGAGCGCACAGGAGCGGCGCTCCGGCAGTAAGGAGCCCAGGGGGCAGGGCACATGCAACAAGCCCTGCCCCCTGCTCCCAGCAGCCCTCAGTTGGGCCATGAGGAGCAAGAAGCATCCAGGTAAGTTGCAGAGCCCCCCCCCCCAAGCCCCCTCTCACTGAG
>NW_015166523.1:110194-111315 GCF_001447785.1 Gekko japonicus
CAGGGCAGATCTGCGGGTTCCCCCCCCCCAATAGCTAGCAATCCTAAACAGTCCAGTGGAGCCTAGTGGTGGGTGTTGCCTTCTGACACGCTTCTGATGATGGCAGGGGGTGTGGCGTATGCAAATAAGTTATGCTAATAAGTTATGCTAATGAGCTCCTGCAGCTTTTTTACTACAAAATGACCCCCGCTGATGACACATGCGTGCACACAAAACTTATACCCAGAATAAAACTTTGTTGGTCTTAAAGGTGCCCCTGGACTCAAAACTTTGTTAAGCCTCATCTTGTTGCACCTAATTGTGTGTTTGAGAATGTATAGATGTTCTATTTTAACCTTCACGGGCTTATATCTCAAGATGTATCTTGTCCCACTATTAAAAACCATGGCATGTTCACTGAAGCAAAATGAAACGCTTTACTAAAGCCCACGCTTTTGAGCTTAAGAGACCAAGGATCCATTTGCATACTTGGATTTAAATGGAACACCTATTTAATTGGAGAGACACTAAGCCCCGTCTGTCCCCTTCGGTTGTCATCCTCCGCCAGCCAGTGTATTTTTTTTTTTTTCATTTGGCATTCTCTTAATGATCACTCGTTTCCAGTCAGTGTTTTCACATTTGGATAGCCCAGGCTAGCCTGATCTCGGAAGCTAAACCATGTTGGACCTGGTCAGTAACAATAATAACCTCCAGGGGTCATTTCCTGCAGGAGCACACAGGAGTGGAGCTCCGGCAGTAAAGAGCCCAGGGGGCAGGCACATGCAACAAGCCCCTCCCCCTGCTCCCAGTAGCCCTCAGTCAGAGCAAGAAGCAGCCAGGTAAGTTGCAGAGCTTCCCCGGCCCCCCGGTCGAAAACAGTCCAGTGGCACCTTTAAGACCAAGTTTTATTCAGGTACAAGCTCTCCCTCCCCTGTGAGGACAGATCTACAAGTCCTCCCCCCCAATAGCTAGCAATCCAAAACAGTCCAGTGGCACCTTTAAGACCAAGTTTTATTCAGGTACAAGCTCTCCCTCCCCTGCGAGGACGGATCTGCACATCCCCCCCCCCATAGCTAGCAATCCAAAACAGTCCAGTGGCACCTTTAAGACCAAGTTTTATTCAGGTACAAGCTCTCCCTCCT
>NW_015166523.1:111390-122941 GCF_001447785.1 Gekko japonicus
AATCCTAAACAGTCCAGTGGAGCCTGAGGGGTGGGTGTTGCCTTCTGACACACTTCTGGTGATGACAGGGGGTGTGGCGTATGCAAATAAGTTATGCTAATGTTATGCTAATGAGCTCCTGCAGCTCTTTTACTACAAAATGACCCCCTCTGACGACACATGCGTGCACACAAAACTTATACCTAGAATAAAACTTTGTTGGTCTTAAAGGTGCCCCTGGACTCAAAACTTTGTTAAGCCACATCTTGTTGCACCTAATTGTGTGTTTGAGAATGTATAGATGTTCTATTTTAACCTTCACAGGCTTATATCTCAAGATGTATCTTGTCCCACTATTAAAAACCATGGCATGTTCACTGAAGCAAAATGAAACGCTTTACTAAAGCCCACGCTTTTGAGCTTAAGAGACCAAGGATCCATTTGCATACTTGGATTTAAATGGAACACCTATTTAATTGGAGAGACACTAAGCCCCGTCTGTCCCCTTCGGTTGTCATCCTCCGCCAGCCAGTGTATTTTTTTTTGTTTCATTTGGCATTCTCTTAATGATCACTCGTTTCCAGTCAGTGTTTTCACATTTGGATAGCCCAGGCTAGCCTGATCTCGGAAGCTAAACCATGTTGGACCTGGTCAGTAACAATAATAACCTCCAGGAGTCATTTCCTGCAGGAGCACACAGGAGTGGAGCTCCGGCAGTAAAGAGCCCAGGGGGCAGGCACATGTAACAAGCCCCACCCCCTGCTCCCAGCAGCCCTCAGTCAGAGCAAGAAGCAGCCAGGTAAGTTGCAGAGCTTCCCCGGCCCCCTGGCCCAAAACAGTCCAGTGGCACCTTTAAGACCAAGTTTTATTCAGGTACAAGCTCTCCCTCCCCTGCGAGGACAGATCTACAAGTCCTCCCCCCCCCAATAGCTAGCAATCCAAAACAGTCCATTGGCACCTTTAAGACCAAATTTTATTCAGGTACAAGCTCTCCCTCCTCTGCAAGGACAGATCTGCATGTCTCCCCCCCCCACTTAACCCCAATAGCTAGCAATCGAAAACAGTCCCGTGGCGCCTGAGCGGTGGGTGTTGCCTTCTGTCACACTTCCGGTGATGTCAGGGGGTGTAGCATATGCAAATGTGTTATGCTAATGAGCTCCTGCACCTCTTTTTCTACGAAATGACCCCTGATAACCTCCATGCCTAAGAGGAGAGAATGGAGTGTATCACTTGACTTTCCACAATTAGAAAAGATATCTTTACACATTTATGTGCTATTTTGACATATTTGTTGCTTTACAACAATTCAACTTATAACCTTCACTTGTCATTTAGTTTCGTCTTTGCACATCTTCATCATGTTACATGTTAATTTGCTATTCAGCCCCTGTCTAAGTTTTCAACGTTATTTGAAAAAGTGTGCATGCGCATGAAAGCTCATACCTTGAATAAAATTTTGTTGGTCTTAAAGTGGCCAATGGATTCTAAATTTGTTCTAATAATAATCATCGTATGGCATTGTGTGTAGGATAGCCAGGAGACCCTAAGACTGTCAGGCAGTCAGAAGTTCTAGCTCTTTAGTGTTATGTACCACTAGGCGGTGAGCTAGACTTGTTTTTAAGGCAAGAGACATTTCAGAGGTGGTTTGCCGTTGCCTGCCTTTGCGTCACAACCCTGGTATTCCTTGGAGGTCGCCCTTCCAAATACTAGCCAAGGCCAAGTTGATGGCAAAAAAAAAAAGAGAAAGTATCTTAATTCAGTTTTTAAAGCTCTTAGAGGGCCAACGTGATGTGGTCGCTGAAGTGTTGGACCGCTAGGGTCTCGGAAATCCAGGTTGGAATCCCCACTCATGCCATGGATGCTTGCTGGGTGGCCTTGAGCCAGGGACACACTCTCAGCCGAACCCAGCTCACAGGACAAAGTCTGAGTCCAGTGGCACCTTTAAAACCAACAAAGTTTTAATTCTGGGTATGAACTTTCATGTGTATGTATCTGAAGAAGTGTGCATGCTTCAAAAGCTTATACCCGGGTTAGTCTGAAGCAACAGGACAAAAGTTTTGAGTCCAGTGGCACCTTTAAGACCAACAAAGTGTAAGTCTGGGCCAGAATTAAACTGTGTTGGTCTTAAAGGTGCCACTGGACTCAAAACTTTGTTCTGTTGCTTCAGATTAACATGGCTGCCCACCTGAATCTACCTCACAGGGCTGTTGTGAGGATAAAATGTAGGAGAGGAGAGCAACGTCAGCTGCTCTGGCTTCCCATTGGGAGAGAAGGTCAGGATCTAAATAATGCAGATACATAAGAATTCATTTTAACCCTGTATGTTTGGGGAGGGGTTGATTTTAATGGTTTTAAAATATGACTTGATTATGTATGTTTTTAATTGTTAAGCGAACCTGGCGCCCCTTGTAAAGGAAGGAGAGAGAGAGACGAGAAGAGATTGGATTTATACCCCGCCCTTCACTACCCAAAGGAGTCTCAGTGCGGCTGACAATCTCCTTTCCCTTCCCCCTCCCCACAACAGACACCCTGCGAGGTAAAAGAAGAAGAAGAGATTGGATTTATACCCCGCCCTTCACTACCCAAAGATGTCTCAGAGCGGCTTACACACTCCTTTCCCTTCCCCTCCCCACCACAGACACCCTGTGAGGTAAAAGAAGGAGAAGAAGAGATTGGATTTCTACCCCACCTTCCACTACCCAAAGGACTCTCAGAGCGGTTTACAATCTCCTTTCCCTTCCCCTCCCCACAACGGACACCCTGTGAGGTAGGTGGGGCTGAGAGAGCTCTGGCAGAGACTGCTCGGAGAGAACTTGTAACCGACCCAAGGTCACACCAGCAGCTGTACATGGAGGAGTGGGGAATCAAACCCGGTTCTCCCAGATTAGAGTCCACACTCCTAACGACTACACCAAACTGGCTCTCTAGAAAGGTGAGATACAGATATCGTACATAAAAATAAGCCAGGATAGAAACTGTTCAAGGACCTGAACTTCCAGTAGCCGAGAAGACCTTGAGCCAGTTCACTGCAATCCCATCTCCATAGCTAGGGTCACAATAGAACTAGGGTGACCTTGGGGTCAGTCACAAGTTCTCTCAGAGCAGTTCTTGAAAGAGCTCTCTCAGCCCCACCTACCTCACAGGGTGTCTGTTGTGGGGAGGGGGAGGGGAAGGAGATTGTAAGCCCCTCTGAGACTCCAAGTGAAGGGCAGGGTATAAATCCAATCTCTTCTTCTTCCACCCTCCAAATCTCCAGGAATTTCCCAACCTAAAGGTGGCAACCCTAGTCCTCTCAAGGCTCCACCAGTTTGGTGTAGTGGCTAAGCGTGCGGACTCTAATCTGGGAGAACAGGGTTTGATTCCCCACTCCTCCACTTGCACCTGGCTGGATGACCTTGGGCAAGCCGTAGCTCTGATAAGAGCTGTTCTTGAAAAAGAGCCGTTTCTGTCAAGAGCTCTCTCAGCTCCGGCTACATCACAGGGTGTCTGTTTTGGGGAGGGGAAGGGAAAGGAGTTTGTGAGCCGCTCTGAGACTCCTTTGGGTAGTGAAGGGCGGGGTATAAATCCAATCTCCTTCTCCACCTCCTCTTTTTCTCATTTTTCTGTGGCTTTAAAAGTAGACAGGGACTTTACATGCTTTTTCCAATTTATGCTTAGGAAGAGGTGAATGGCAGAGTAGATATGTGTATTTTATCCTGGGTGTTACCACATTAAAGGTACAGACAAATATCATTACTTTAACTCATTCCGCGGTGCAAAGAATTTGTTAACTGGAATGGGAAACCATTCTGTGGCACAAAGTATTGTTTAAAAGTGACAGCCCCAACCAGCTTAAGACACAGAGTTCGGTCCCCCTGGACAAAGTGGCGCCTTCAGGGAATGGACCCTATGGCATCATATCCCTGCTTAGTTCTCTTTCCTCCCCTGCAGTACATTGGGACAAAAAAAATTCCCCACTTCAGGTATAGGCTAAAGAGGTCTGAACCAGTGTTCCCTCTAAGCTGAGACAGTGTGAGCCAGCTCACAGTTTTTTAGCCTCCGGCTCACACATTTTTGTCTCCGCTCAGGAAGGATGGGGCTCCAGAAGCAATGTTCCCTCTAAGCTGTGGAGTCATGCGAGCAAAAATTCTGTTTTGTGAGCTGCTGGCATTAAAGTTGTGAGCAGGCAATTTGGCTGCTGCATCAATTAGTTTGCTCTGGAGCTGCATCCTTCCTGAGCTAAGACAAAAATGTATGAGCCGGAGGCTAAAAAACTGTGAGCCGGCTCACACTAACTCAGCTTAGAGGGAACACTGCTCCAGAGCAAACTAATTTATGCAGCAGCCAAATCGCTCGCTCACAACTTTAATGGCAGTAGCTCGCGCAGTGGAATTTTTGCTCACACGAGTCCACAGCTTAGAAGAAGAAGAAGAGAAGAGATTGGATTTATCCCCTGCCCTTCACTACCCAAAGGTGTCTCATAGCGGCTTACAATCTCCTTTCCCTTCCCCTCCCCACAACAGACACCCTGGGAGCAATGTTCCCTCTAAGCTGTGGAGTCCTGTGAGCAAAACATTTACTTTGTGAGCTACTTTCATTAAAGTTGTGAGCGAGGGATTTGGCTACTGCATAAATTAGTTTGTTCTGGAGCCATCCTTCCTGAGTGAGGACAAAAATGTGTGAGCTGGAGGCTAAAAATCTGTGAGCTAGCTCACACTAACTCAGCTTAGAGGGAACACTGCCTGGGAGGTAGGTGGGGCTCAGAGAGCTCTGACAGAAACTGCTTTTTTTCAAGAACAGCTCTTATCAGAACTACAACTTGTCCAAGGTCATCCAGCCAGGTGCAAGTGGAGGAGTGGGGACTCAAACCCGGTTCTCCCAGATTAGAATCCGCGCACTTAACCCACTACACCAAACTGGCTGCATTGGTCTGAACTTGCTGAGACAGAAAGGGAAAAAGATCTCATGTTCGTAGTAGATACCTCAATTAAAGTGTCAACCCAGTGTGAAAAAGGCAAACTCAGTGTTAGGGACTATTAGGAAAGGGATTGAGAATAAAATGGCCAATAGTATAATGCCCCGGATAGATCTGTGGTATGGCCTCATTTAGAATACGGTTTCTGGCCTCATTTAGAATACAGTTTCTGGTCACCGTATCTCAAAAAGGATACTGCAGAGTTCCAAAAAGTACAGAGGAGGACAACCAAGAAGAAGAAAAAGAAGAAGAGATTGGATTCATACCCCGCCCTTCACTTGGAGTCTCAGAGCAGCCTACAAACTCCTTTCCCTCCCCCTCCCCACAACAGACGCAAACTGCTCTTTCAGGAACAGCTGTGCCAGAGCTTTTGACTGACCCAAGGTCACACCAGCAGGTGCAAGTGGAGAAGTGGGGAATCAAACCCGGTTCTCCCAGATTAGAGTCCGCACACTTAACCACTACACCAAACTGGCTCTCGCCAAGGTGATACTCCAAGATGATGAGGGGGTGGAGTACCTTCCCTAGGAGGAAAGGCTTTGAAGAGTCTAAGACTTCAGTTTAGAAAAGAGACAACTAAAGCAAGAGGGGCATAATATAGGTTTGTAAAATGACGCATGGGGTGGAGAGAGTGGACAAAGCAAACCTTTTCTCCTTTTCCCTCAGTGCTAGAACTTGAGGCCATCCAAAGAAGCTGATGGTCAGTAGGTTCAGGACAGACAAAAGGAAACACAACTTTACACAGAAAGTCATTAAAATGTGGAACTCACTGCCAGAGGATGTAGTCAGGGCCACAGGAATGAACAGCTTTAAAAGGGAGGTTAGAGAGATTCATGGAGAAGAAGAGATTGGATTTATACCCCGCCCTTCACTACCCAAAGGTGTCTCAGAGCGGCTTACAAACTCCTTTCCCTTCCCCACCACAGACACCCTGTGAGGTGGGTGGGGTTGAGAGAGCTCTTGACAGAAACTGCTCTTTTTCAAGGACAGCTGTGCCAGAGTTACGGCTTGCCCAAGGTCATCCAGCCAGGTGCAAGTGGAGGAGTGGGGAATCAAACCCGGTTCTCCCAGATTAGAGTCCACGCACTTAACCACTACACCAAACTGGTGTCTACCAATGGTTACTACCCATAGTGACTGAGGGGAACCTCCACATTCAGAGGCACTCAACCTCTGAATCCCAGTGCCGAAAGGCAACATCAGGGGAAGGCCTCGGCCTCTCTGCCCTGTTGCTGGCCCTCCAGAGGAACTGGTTGGCCTCTGTGTGAGACAGGAGGCTGGACTAGATGGACTATTGGACTGACCCAGCAGAGTTCTCCTTATGTTCTCCCCCCAGTCTACTGCCCTCAGACCTCCAAAAATGTCCCCAACCCAGAGTTGTCCACGCTAAATGGGATAGCATTAAGGGGGGGGAGCAACTTTACCTGCAAGGTGCTACCGCATTCGTGGAGCCCAGCTGCAAAGACCACCGTCTCCTTGGCAGCGTCGAGGGAGGTGTGCTTACAGCCGGAGGCGCCCAGGCTGAGGTCGGCCGCTTGGACCAACCTCCCCGTCCCAAACAGGTCCCTCTTCACCATGACCACCAACTGGGCCTCCTCGCACTGCACCGAAACGGGGGTCAAGGCGGACAAAGCTCTCGGCTGGGAGACGTCCACCACGGCCCAGGAATTGGAACGGGACCAGACAGGAGAATCCACAAGCTGCCTTTCAGGAGCAGCCGTTCTGGGACGGCTCAAGAGGCCCACGTGTCTCCCAGAGAAATCCCAAGGATTGTAAGAGGCAACTAAGGTGGCTGTGAAGCACAGCACGGCGACGCTGAGCTGCCCTGAGCCGCCCATCCTACCTGCTGGATCAAGCAAAGCCCTTCAGAAGAGAAGCAGCCCTCGAGGGGGTCCTTATATGCTGCCACTCCGGACCTTTCACAGCTGCTAGAGGTTAGGACTGGGAGAGAATGAGTCTGCCTTTCTTCCAAGGGCAGGGCAGGGGAAGGACTGATAGGAAATCAAGCTCAGCTGCAGACAGTCCGGATTCTGCAGTGCTTGCTTTAAGCCACACTCTGAAAACACTTACAACAGGCTTTTGCCTGCATTAGTAGGTAAAAGGTAAAGGTTCCCTTGCTCGAAAGCCAGTCGAGTCCGACTCTAGGGTTGCGGTGCTCGTCTCCGTTTCAAAGCCGAAGAGCCAGCGCTGTCCAAAGACGTTTCCGTGGTCATGTGGCCGGCATGACTAAATGCCAGAGCTGCTAGGTTGGCAGGAGCTGGAACTAGAGATGGGAGCTCACTCCGTCATGCGGCAACTCGGGTCTCGAACTGCTGAACTACTGGCCTTCCAACAGCCTGCAGTTCAGCGTCTTAACCACTTGAGCCACCGCAGCTCCTGCATTATTTCCTTCATTCACACACCCTCCCATTCTCCCCAGTGGAACCCACAAAAGCAGCTAACATCCATCACTGCTCCCCCTACGCTGAGTTAGTGTGAGCTCACAGGTTTTTTAAGCCTCCGGCCCACACATTTTTTTGTCTTCGCTCAGGAAGGATGGCTCCAGATCGAACTGATTCACGCAGCAGCCAAATCGCTCGCTCATAACTTTAATGCCAGCCGCACACAAAGTAGAACTTTTGCTCACCAAGCCTCCACGGCTTAGAGGGAGCATTAAACACCGTTCCCCTCCCCTCCCCTCCCTTTTATTCTCACAACAGCCCTGTGAGGCGGGCTCAGGCTGACAGCATATGACTGGCCCAAGGTCACCCAGCAAGCTTCTGAGGCAGGATGGGGATTCGAACCTGGGTCTCCCAGATTCTATTCTGGCACTCTAACCTGACACCACCCTGGCATTGGTAAAGGTAAAGGTTTCCATTGCTCGAAAGCCAGTCGAGTCCGACTCTAGGGTTGTGGTGCTCATCTCCATTTCAAAGCCAAAGAGCCAGCGCTGTCCAAAGACATTTCCGTGGCCATGTGGCCGGCATGACTAAACACCAAGGTGCACGGAACGCTGTTACCTTCCCACCAAAGTGGTACCTATTTATCTACTTGCAATTTCTTGCTTTCAAACTGCTAGGTTGGCAGGACCTGGAACTAGAGACGGGAGCTCACTCTGTCATGCGGGGAGGGGTTAGGGAGGGGAAGAGAAAGGAGTTTGTAAGCTGCTCTGAGACTCCGAGTGAAGGGCGCGGTATAAATCCAATCTCTTCTCTTCTTCTCCTTCTCTATGTTGAATAAAACCACCCAGCAACGTTTCGTGGCAGAGTCAGGATTCGAACCTGGGTCTCCCAAATCCAGCTCTGGTTCATTGTATGGTGCAACACAGAACTGGTACTTGCCAATTCTATCTGTCTGTAACCTGCAAATGTGAAAGTATCTGTTACATGCCTACGGGTGGATTTACTCGACAGTAAGTCCAATTAGATCACTAGAACGAAGTTTGAGTCCATCGGCACCTTTAAGACCAACAAAGTTTAATTCTGGGTATCTGAAGAAGTATTCTTATTCCCAGAATTAAATTGTGTTGGTTTTTAAAGGTGCCGCTGGACTCAGCCTTCATTCTGTTGCTTCAGACCAACACGGCTACCCACTTGAACCAAGGAGACCACTGTAAGAGGAAAGGTTTGACTGAACATTCTTCACTTTTCAAGGAGGAAAAAGAGCAGGTTGGCTTCTTTACCCAGCCAAGACGGGACAGGCTATTGCTGAATGAATGGAGTTCAAGGGTATGAAGAGGAAGAGGAGTAATCAGCAACATATACAGGCGTAGAGCCAGTTTGGTGTAGTGGTTAGGAGTGCGGACTCTAATCTGGGAGAACCGGGTTTGATTCCCCACTCCTCCACATGCGGCTGCTGGTGTGACCTTGGGTCAGTCACAAGTTCTCACAGAGCTGTTCTCTCAAGGGCAGTCCTCGAAAGCGCTCTCTCAGCCCCACCTACCTCACAGGGTGTCTGTTGTGGGAAGGGGCAAGGGAAGGGAAAGGTGATTGTATGCCGCTCTTGAGACTCCTTTGAGTAGCGAAGGGCGGGGTATAAATCCAATCTCTTCGCTCTTCTCCTCTCAATCCTTGGGGCAAGAATGGGGACTTTGAAAGCGCATCAACCCGCTCCTGTTCCGAGCTGTGGCACATTGGAGGGTATATGTACCAGGTTGCCAACTCTGGCTTGGGAAATTCCTCGAGATCTTGGGGGCGGGGTGGAGCCTGGGGCGGAACCTCAGCAGGGCATAATGCAATAGAGTCCACCCTCCAAAGCAACCATTTCTTCCAGGGGTCTGTAGCCTGGAGGTCAGTTGTAATTCCAGGGGAGCATCGGATCTCACCGGGACGCTGGCAACCCCAGGTATGCAGGAGCAGAGTTCGCCCTTGAAACGAGTTCAGAAGAAGAGTTACAAAATCGGTCATAATGTTGGGAAGATCAAGGTCCGTGAGAGTAAAGTTTGAAAGATCTGAGCCTGCTTAGCCTGGAGATGAGAAAACAAGGGAAAGGGGGTCACAGAAACATAGTGCTGGAAGGAACCTCAAGGGTCATTCCACTTTGTGGTCTCTCGTTCCAGTTCTGGAACACCCCTGCTACCCCAAGGGCTGTCATTGCACTCTGGGGCCTATCGTTCCAGTCCCAGAACACACCTCCTACCCCCAGGGGCTGGCATTCTACTCTGGGACCTCTCATTCTAGTCCCAGAACACTCCTGCTACTTCCAGGGGCTGTCATTCCATTTTGTGGCATTTCGGTGACTTCCAGAACATACCTGCTACCCTCAGGGACTGTCATTCCACTCTGGGGCCTTGAAAGCCGTCGCTGGTTGGCTTAGACTGAGTCGATTGAAATTGAATCCGACGAAGACAGAGGTCCTGTGCCTGAGACGAAGTGGACCAAGGTTAGGGAGCCCACTCCCGACCTTCGATGGGGCGCCGTTGGTGCCAGCGCCGGAGGTTAGGAGTCTGGGAGTGCTCCTGGATGCCTCCTTAACGATGGAGGCCCAGGCAGCAGCCACTGCCAAGGCAGTCTTTTACCATCTACGGCTGATTAGGCAGTTGGTTCCCTTCCTTGAACGCAATGACCTGGCAACAGTGATCCATGCAATGGTCACCTCGAGGTTGGATTACTGCAGTGCTCTCTACATGGGGCTGCCCTTGTCCCAGATCCGGAAGCTGCAGCTGGTGCTGTTCCTTCCTGTGCGGGAGCACATCCAGCCAGTTTGGTGTCCTGGTTAAGTGCGCGGACTCTAATCTGGGAGAACCGGGTTTGATTCCCCACTCCTCCACTCGCACCTGGCTGGATGACCTTGGGCAAGCCATAGTTCTGGCACAGCTGTTCTCTCAAGGGCAGTTTCTGTCAGAGCTCTCTCAGCCCCGCCTACCTCACAGGCAATGTTCCCTCTAAGCCGTGGAGTCTTGTGAGCAAAAATTCTACTTTGTGAGCTACTGGCATTAAAGTTGTGAGTCAGTGATTTAGCTTCTGCATAGTTTGCTCTGCAGAGACGGTCATCCTTCCTGAGCTAAGACAAAAAATGTGTGAGCTGGAGACTAAAAAACTGTGAGCTAGCTCACACTGACTCAGCTTAGAGGGAACACTGGTTGGGTTTAACTTGATCTAGAACCAACTGATTTGTCTCTTTGGTGTCCCACGGTAGCCATAAAACTCTCCTCTGGCACCAGATTTCAAAGGAATCTACTTAAGAACATAAGAGAAGCCATTTGGGGTCAGTGCAATGTCCCATCCAGTCCAACACTCTGTGTCACAAGGGGGCCAAAACTCAGGTGCCATCAGGAGGTCCACCAGCAGGGCCAGAAGCCCCCCCCCCGGTGTTGTTCTCTAAGCACCAAGAAGACAGAGCATCACTGCCCCAAACAGTGTTCCCTCTATACCTTGTGGCTAATAGCCACTGATGAACCTCTGCTCCAGATGTTTCTCCAATCCCCTTCTTGAAGCTGTCTAGGCTTGTAGCTGCCACCACTTCCTACAGCCATAAATTCCATGTGATAATGACTCTTTGGGTCTTTTCTGTCAACTTTTTTTTACTGTCTGGTTTTCACACCCATAAATTCTAATGGGGAATGCTATGGCATAGTATTGCATATCTGCAGCTTAGCCGATCCCAAAATGGCAAAGGTTGAAAACCACTGGTGTAAGAGCTATCAACACACATGCTATTCCTCTCCACAGGGTCCAGAGAACCACAGGAGGAGACCACACTTTGGAATTCAGTACCCTATCAACACACATGGTATTCCTCTCCACGGGGTCCAGAGAACCACAGAAGAGGAGGAGACCACACTTTGGAATTCAGTACATATGTGGACTGATGCTGGGAAAGATTGAAGGTCAAAGAAGACGGGGACGGCAAAGGATGAGATGGTTAGACAGTGTCATAGATGCAATGAACAGGAAGTTGAGCAAACTTCAGAGGACGGCGGAAGACAGGAAGGCCTGGCGTGATCTGGTCCATGGGGTCACGAAGAGTCGGACTCAACTGTGCGACTGAGCAACAACAACAACAACATATGTGGGGCAGTGATGCTCTGCATTTTTGGTGCTTGGGGGCCAACAGTGGGAGGGCTTCTGGAGTTCTGACTTCTGTTGGTGAACCTCCTGGTGGCACCTGGGTGTTGGCCACTGTGTGACACAGAGTGTT
>NW_015166523.1:123211-123343 GCF_001447785.1 Gekko japonicus
AAAATGGCAGCTTCATTTTGTTTGCCACTTTCCCGTTACCCAAGGTAGCTTCTTCCAAGCAGAACATGATATTCATTCACATTATCACTCTTACGCAACACGCAATCCCGCCCTGACTTCGTTCAACACGAG
>NW_015166523.1:123639-123786 GCF_001447785.1 Gekko japonicus
ATGGTGCCAAACAAACAACAAGACTTGCAATTTAGCAGTTAATACCCAGCAAGAGATACTCCGCAGACCTAACTTGACCGTTCCCTAAGAATTCTGGCCAGCCTCTTCCTTCCATAGTTTAGGGAACACAGCAAGACTCGGAATTCC
>NW_015166523.1:124134-134847 GCF_001447785.1 Gekko japonicus
CCACCCACCCACCCCCATGCCTTTGGGCTCGATCCAGAATCCAACTCCCAACAGAACCCGGATTCTCACTCTGGCGCCCTGATCCCAGAAAAAGATCGGATCAGGATTTTCTACAGCCAAATCCCACGTAAAAAAAGGGGGGGGATAACCACCCACCCACCCCCATGCCTTTGGGCTCGATCCAGAATCCAACTCCCAACAGAACCCGGATTCTCACTCTGGCGCCCTGATCCCAGAAAAAGATCGGATCAGGATTTTCTACAGCCAAATCCCACGTAAAAAAGGGGGGGTACTTTCGACACGTTAAAAGAGATGCAAGTTTCTAAAAAGCACCCGCACCATTTTGAAAAGAAGACCGTAGGAATGGAAAGGGCTCGGGCGGGGACGGTGAAGCAGTCAGAACACAACAGAGAGAGAGAGAGAGAGAGAGAGAGCTCTCACATTCCACATCTGGAGATTCTTTTTCCATCCTTTGAAATACATGGAAGAAGCCGCTGTCTCCTTGCGTCCACCTTTCCAAGCCATAAAAACCTTTGTTTCTAGTTTTAAGATTGCCCGGGTGCAAACAGCAGCATATTACAGAAGGGAAGCCTTGGCACACATTTCTCTTTGGCATCCGGTACCTTTCGGGTCCCTCCAAGTTTTATTTCAAGGGGGCAGATCGTCCCGGTACAGCAAACAAGTTTTGCTTCAAGGCCAGTTACATGGCCCATCATCCTCAGCTTCCCGGTAAATTCTCTCTCGTGCTGCCGGGAAATCAGAAACTCAAAACGTCACACCTCTGATCCCAGAGGCCCTCGAACGGTTCGACACGCCTTCACTGTAAACGGTGGCTCTCTAGCCAAGCACTTCTGTTGGCGAGGAGGACTGTGCGCTGTTCTCCTGCAAAAGAGAGGAAATATTCACACTACTTTGCTATCGAGATCTCTAGACCAGGGGTGTCAAACTCATTTGTTACGAGGGCCAGATCTGACATTTATGTTGGGCCGGGCCATGGGCTGTGGAGTCTTGTGAACAAAAATTCTACTTTGGGAGCTACCGGCATCCAAGTTGTGAGCGAGCGATTTGGCTACTGCATAAATTAGTCTGCTCTGGAGCCCTCCTTCCTGAGGTAAGACAAAACTGTGTGAGCTGGAGACTAAGAAACTGCGAGCTAACTCACAGTAACTCAACTTAGAGAGATCACTGGCCATGTGTGTCATAAAATGTAATGCCAGGTAGCGGAGATATATAAACTTTATAAAGGACACAAACACAAAGATATTTTTTTTTTTTTACTGAGCCTAGGACCCAGGTTAAAACATGAAATGGCTGAGTGATTAAGAGAGTCTGGCGAAGCAAGCTATGATGCAGCAACAGCAGCAGAACTGGAAGCAGGAAATAGCCAGTTCCACTGCGGGCCTGATGGAAGCCCTCCAGGGGCCTGGCCTGGCCCCCGGGCCGCATGTTTGACACCCCTGCTCTAGACCCTTGCCCTGCCTCTTAACTGGGATCATCATTTTCTGCTAAGCGGTTTCACCTATACAGCTCTCACACGTGGTTTCAGTTTTAATCTTCAATGTTCTCGTGTCAGCCATGTATTTATTTCTACCCTGCCTAACTCCCCAGCCCTGATCTGGATAGTCGAGGGTAGCCTGACCCCCTCTGGGAAGAGTTGGGAAGCAAAGCAGGGTCGGCCCTGAGAGAGAACTCGTGAGTGGCCGAAGGTCACACCAGCAGCTGCATGTGGAGGAGTGGGGAATCCAACTGGGTTCTCCCAGATTACAGTCTGCTAACCACCACACCAAACTGGCCCTCTATGTCAGGGGTGTCGAACTCATTTGTTATGAGGGCCAGATCTGACATAAATGAGACCTTGTCAGGCCGGGCCCTGTGTGTCATAAAATGTAATGCCAGGGAGCGGAGATACAAACTTTAAAAAGGACACAACAACAAACCTTTTTTTACTTAAAATAAAAGCATGCTTAAAACATTAGCACTCTTGCAATATTTTGTTTATTTACCAGTGTCTGATAACTGACACCTCTTGCTCTGAATGACTGCATCAAAATGTCTGTGCTGTTGCAATCTTGACTATGCTGTTCAAGTGTGTATCTGTAAGCTGCAAACCTACTACTGATTTATTGACATTCACCACAGAAATCTCATACATCAGAGCTCTGAGTCTGGGACCCAGGTTAAAACATGAAATGGCTGAGTGATTAAGAGAGTCTGGCGAAGCAAGCTATGATGCAGCAGCAGCAGCAGAACTGGAAGCAGGAGATGGCCAGTTCCACTGCGGGCCTGATGGAAGCCCTCCGCGGGCCTAATCCAGCCCCCGGGCCGTATGTTTGACACCCCACTGCATGCACTCCATGCAGGCCCATAGCTAATGTGGGGCCCACTGGGCCCAGCCCCCCTGCAGTTTTTGTGGGCCCCTCCCCCGATCCTCAGCTCCCCCTCCCTCCCTCCGGCCCCCTCACCCCCTGATCGATCTGAGATGGCATCTCCCTCTGTGTGTGTGAGCGAGAGAGAGAGAAGGAGGGAGGCAGGGAGAGGGGGGGGAGCTTGATCCCCGCTCTCCTTTTTTAAAAAAAACACGGCAGCTTTCCTGGACCTTTTAGTGTCTATTAACATTGGGATTCTGGCTCCCCTCAGAGGAAGGCTCTAGTGGGGGCTGTGTGGGTGCACACCAGGCACACCCCCCCTTGACCTGGAACCTTTGATGTAATTAGCTGGTGCCCCCCCCAAGGCCCCCTCCCCAAAAAATCCCTAGCTACGGGGCTGGCTCCAAGTACCTCTAGAAAACAGCAAAGAGTCCAAGTAGCACCTTAAAGACTAACCAAGTTTGTAGCAGGGTATGATGAGCTTTCGTCAGTTGCTGCTCACTTCTTCAGATATCCGAAGAATGAACCGTGACTCACGAAAGCGACTACCGTGCCACAGATCTTCTTAGCCTTTATGGTGCTCCTGGACTCTTGCTCTTTTCTACTGCTACAGACAGACTAACACAGCTACCCGTCTCGCTCTGTCTCCGAGTACCTCTGCAAGGGAACGGAATGTTGGGTTGTCCAGCTCAAAGGTCTCCACCATCACTTCAGGGTCCCGGAATCTGTGTATTACCATCTTTTCTTTCCAGCCAAGATGCTTGTACTTGGAAGAGAAGGACATCTGAATTAGGAGCGATTCAGCTAGCAGGGCCTCCACATCAAGAGAAAAGGACGGGACCTTGGCACACTGCAGTTCAGGGAGGCCTGAGGGGCATAAGCCCCCTATTCCAATAACAAGCGGCCCCCAAAGCAATCCATATCGCCCGCCCTCCCCCATCTGCCTTAAGACACAAGGTCTCCATGCCTGGCCGGTTCCGGTCTCAACAACTGAAGGCGTGTGCGGAGGAGCTCTGCACACTCTGACTGTTCCTATAGCCTTCTGTTTTATTTCTGTCCACCTTACAAGCAATGTTCCCTCTAAACTGTGGAACAGGAAACTCAACCCAATACCGCAGTTGAGCAGCGGCTCTCTCGGTTCTTTTTTGGGTATGTTCCGAAGCGGGACGCTACGAGGGACCCGCAATGTTCAACGCTGAGCACAAGCTGATACCAGAGGAACCTAAGGAGTCTAGATTACACAAAGGGACATAAGAACACAAGAGAGGCCAATGTTGGATCAGGCCAAAGGCCCATCCAGTCCAACACTCTGTGTCACACAGTGGCCAGAAATACCAGTTGCCATCAGGAGGTCCACCAGTGGGGCCAGGACATTAGAAACCCTCCCACTGTTGGCCCCCCCAGGCACCAAGAAGACAGAGCATCACTTGCCCCAGAGCCCCTATCTATACCTTGTGGCTAATAGCCACTGATGGACCTCTGCTCCATATGCTTATCTAATTCCCTTTTGAAGCCGTCCATGCTTGTAGCCGCCACCACTTCCTGTGGCAGTGAATTCCAAGTGTTAATCACTCTTTGGGTGAAGAAGTACTTCCTTTTATCGGTTCCAACCCGACCACTCAGCAATTTCATGGAGTGCCCATGAGTTCTTGTATTGTGAGAAAGGGAGAAAAGTACCTCTTTCTCTACCTGTTCTTTCCCATGCATAATCTTGTAAACCTCAATCATGTCACCCCTCAGTCATCTTTTCTCCAAGCTAAAGAGCCCTAAGCACTTTAACCTTTCCTCATAGGGAAAGTGTTCCAACCCTTTCATCATTCGAGTTGCCCTTTTCTGCACTTTTTCCAAAGCTATAACAAGGACTAAAAGGTAATTTTTGGTTTAATAACAATTATAGACTACCTAAGAGGGGAAAATAGAGACTAGGCTCTGTACCTGACTCATATACTTAACATAAGTAAAATAAAACCCTGCTCGCCGCCCATTTCAAGCCGCTTCCACCCAAAGCAGCTAAAAAAAAAAGTAAAAAAAAAAGATTGCCCAGATATAATGTAAAAAACAACTTGAGGGCAGTGGAAGAAAATGTTAGAAGAGGAACTGTAACTATGCTTTAACACTCTAACATAAAATTTGCTCTCTTCCTTTTTTTTTTTTTTTGGTACCAATCCCTGGGGGGTTGGGTCGCAAGAGGAGGCAAGCTGCGGCAGAGGTGGCCTGGGGATGCATGGTGAACGGGGAGAGGGAGATGGAGAACAGAGAAAGCCCAACTCGAGAGGAAAGTATCCGAGGAGACCTGACTTGCGAGGAGACAGGGTGTGGAGAGCGGAGACGTGAGACCGGGGGAAAGGACGCAATGGGACGGTACAACGGAACGATGCAATGTGCCGTGACGCCGTAGCCAGCCAGAGAGGGAGGAGTGCAAAAGGTGGAGAAGAGAAGATTCGCCATCTTTTAATATAAGTTGTATGATTTTATATTGATTGACAGTTTTAATGGAATTTTAATGTATTTTTATATATGTTGTTAACTGCCCTGAGCCTGCCGAATGGCGGGGAGGGCAGGAGGGCGGGATATAAATGTAAAAAAGAAAGAAAGAAAGAAAGAAAGAAAGAAAGAAAGAAAGAAAGAAAGAAAGAAAGAAAGAAAGAAAGAAAGAAAGAAAGAAAGAAAGAAAGAAAGGCGATAGCTAAAATCTGGAGTGGATTGGAAAATACACAGCCATTCTTCCTAACGGATAAAGACTGGATTAGATAGTAACAAGCTGGATAGCTAAAGAAACAAAAGAGTACAAATAGATAGTAAAAGCAAATAGTTAAAAGAAGTGAATTGAACTTAAAATACTACGTATATTAATAGAATATAGCTAAGGAAGCAAGAGAGAGAACAGGCTGGGACACATATTTATTAACAGTAAATGGCCACTGGAGGAAGTGGAATTAGGAAAACATCACTTACTTCACCAGGACAGATAGGGGGTCAAACCCAAATAAAACTAAGTACAATGAGCCTTAACCAAATGTCAACGAAGATTTAAAATCCAGGAAAGTATAACACAAGTGATCAAAAATACAGTAGAAACAACAATTCCCTCTTTAATTAAACAGGAATTCGAGCCAATCAAAACTAACATGGAAGAAATAACACAAAAAATAACCTCCGAAACAGAAGAAATTAAAAAGCAAATAACAGAGAACAAACAAGAAATACTAAAGATAGCAGCAGCTAATAATAAAACTGAAGACAGAATACAGGGAATAGATCAGGAACCACAAGAATTTAGAACAAAAAGTGATCAAATGGAGGAGACCCTGATCAATTTCACAATGGAGAACGCTGCATTAATCCTAAAATGCCAAAATGTACCTGAAAATATTGAGAAAAATCTAAAAGAAATGATAAACAGAACAACTTAACATTGGAACAACTGAAGAGATGGAAAGAGAAATTGAAATGATGTATAGAAGAAACTCATCATACGCTAAAAGAACGAATATGCCGCAGGAGGTACATATAAAATTTATAAGAAGAGATATGCATGATAAAATACTAAAAGCAGCAAATGAATCCAAAATGTTAATCCAAGATGCAGAAATAAAGTTCCTTAAAGAGGTACCATGGACGGTCAGAGAAAAAAGACAAAATTACAATCTACTAATGAACCTCCTGAGATCAAATAATATCATTTATAGATGCCTGATTCCAGAAGGTATCTTTTTCAATTACCAAGGGAGGAGACAGAAAGTAAATTCAATATTTAAGGTAGAAGATTTTTTAGAGAGACACAGCAAAGAGTTAGGATGGATTGAAGATGAAGATAATGAATCAGAGGAAGATGCCACAGAATGAGAGATAAGGAAAAGTACAAAGAGAAGTGGAAAAAAGGAAAGAAGGAATCCAGAAAAATCCCAAATAACTACAAGGTTCCAGTATAGAAACAAGGAAAGGATAAATAAAGATAAGAACAAAAATGGCAAATAATAGGAAAATTAAAATACTCTCAGTTAATGTGAATGGGCTTAATAGCCCACAAAAAAGAAAACAAGTTTCATCAAATCAGCACATATAAAAATTGAAGACATAAAATACTTAGAATACAAAAAATTAGGAAAACAATTTGTGGTAGTGGGTGTAGTCATATATATGAAAGTCTACCTAAACCCAGAACTAATATACACATCTAAGGACAGAAGAATAGTAGCTGTCACAGTATGGTGGCAAAATAAGAAATCCTTAATAATGAATATATATGCACCCAATCAAAACCAAGATATCTTTTTTTAGATCTTTAAATATATATTAAAGATACAGAAATTTGACAAACTTTGTATTATAGGAGATTATAATGCAGTGCTGGACTCAAAAATAGATAGGAAAAACCAGTTAAAGAGAAAGAAAACAGGAAATGTTCTTCCAAAAACCTTTTTTCCGTTAGTAAAGGAATTTAATCTAATAGACACATGGAGAATTAGAAATATTGAAACAAAAGACTATACTTTCTACTCTACAAGACATAAATCCTGGTCGAGAATAGATATGGCATGGACATCTATTACAATGATGAAAGATTTAACAGAAGCGGAAATACTTCCCAATACATAAAACCACAATGATCGCATGGATGCAAGATGTAGGTTATAACATTGATCTAGATCTCTGGCAAAAAAAACATGGAAAGCTGCAAAACTTATGAGATCTACCTCATATAAAGAAAATATATATAAAGTATTTCATAGATGGCACTGGTTTCCTGTTAAGATGGCAAAATGTTTCCCAACAACCACAAGTACTTGTTGGAAATGTAAAAACAATGTGGGCACCTATTATCACATGTGGTGGAAATGTAGAAAGATGTATAAGTTTTGGGGCAATATTTGTAAGATAATATATGAAATTATAGATATTAATATGGCACTAAAACCTGAAATATATTAACTGAATATACTTGCAGATAGTTGTATTCAAAATGACTCTTGTCCTATAACATATATTATAACCAGTGTTCCCTCTAAGCTGAGTTAGTGTGAGCTGGCTCACAGTTTTTTAGCCTCTGGCTCACAGATTTTTGTCTTGGCTCAGGAAGGAGGGCTCCAGAACACACTAATTTATGCAGTAGCCAAATCACCTGCTCACAACTTTAATGCCAGTAGCTCACAAAGTAGAATTTTTGGTACAGAGATTGCTTGAAGTTGCAGAAATGGACAGACTAAATATTGTACTGCAAGGTAAAGATGAAGATTTGTACAAGAAGAGATGGTCTAAATTATACTCATGGTTTAAACAATATTGTGGATCTAGACTCGAAAAGATATATGTAACCATTTGACTACGTTTTTGCTTTTTGTAACTATAAAATTATAAATCAACAATTAAAAACACAAAAAAAGACCTCCATGCCTATAAGCCTAAGTATGGTACAACTGAATTATTTTTACTTGGAAAGTAACTCAAAGTCATTTGCATTTTTATCCCACCTTCAGGACCCCCTCAACTAGATTGTTTCTGGCGATTCCCATTAGAACGTCTGGCACAACATATTGCAACACGGAGTTGAATATTTGGGCAACTAGAAAACACCCACCAGCAATCTCCGCTAACCCGATTTTTTAATCTGCATATTCGTCAGTCGCCCATAACCTGAGAAATGCTGTATACCCGTCTTTCTAACTGCCACTTTTAGATTTGATTAGGGGGTTGGAGCACCTTCCCTCAGAGGAAAGGCTGAAGAGTCTGGGAATTTTCCGCTTGGAAAAGAGGCGACTGAGGGCAGGGGCATGATAGCGGCTTACAAAATTATGCATGAGGTGGAGAGAGTTGGCAAAGAGAACTCTTTCTCCCTCTTGCAAAGTAACAGAACTTCAATTAAGCTGATGGGCATTAGATTCAGGACTGACAAAAGGAAATACTATTTTACACTGCAAGTTGATTCAAATGTGGAATTTGCTGCCAGAGGTTGTAGTGATGGCCACAGGTATAGGCAGATTTAAACGGGGATTAGATCGATTCGTAGAGGAGAGGGTCTATCAGTGGCTACTAGAAATGGTGACTAAAGGGAACCTCCATGTTCAGAGGCAGTCAGCCTCTGAATCCCAGAGCCGAGCAAGGTTCCCTCTAAGCCGTGGAGTCTTGTGAGCAAAAATTCTACTTTGTGAGGGGGAGGCTAAAAAACTGTGAGCTAGCTCACACTAACTCAGCTTAGCGGGAACACTGGCCAAGAGGCAACATCAGGGAAGGCCTCGGCCTCTATGCTCTGTTGTTGGCCCTCCAGAGGAGCTGTGGGACAAGATGCTGGACTAGATGGACCACTGGTCTGATCCAGCAGGGCTTTTCTAATGTTCTTATGAAGGCTTCAGTCTCTATGCCCTGTTGTTGGCCCTCCAGAGGAACTGGTCAGCCACTGTGAGAGACAAGAGGCTGGACTAGGTGGACCACTGGTCTGATCCATCAGGGCTCGTCTTATGTTCTTAGGAAGGCCTCGGCCTCTGTGCCATGTTGTTGGCCCTCCAGAGGAACTGGTTGGCTACTATGTTAGACAGGATGCTGGACTAGATGGACCTCTGGTCTGATCCAGCAGGGCTCTTCTCATGTTCTAACGTTCTCCACCACGCTTTATACAGCTAACACATACACAACTTTGCATTAAGAGTGAAAAATCTAGAAACACAGTAGGCAGATTTCCACCACAGAGGGGCAGAGAAAGATTCAAATTAAATCTTGTTGCAGCACTGGTTGGGACCCAAATATCCTGCAGCTGAGATCCAAAAAAACAAAAACAAAAGATGCATCTGTGCTACTTCACAAAAACAGTCTTACCAACAGGACCAAGAGAGGTATAATGATTAGTGCCAAGCCACACAGGACAATTAAAGCTATCCCATAGCCGGGGATTCTCGGATCGGCGAAGGGAGGTTCCACTGTTGCACCTGGCAATGGACGGGAGGAGAAAGGACACACAAGAGGCAGATTTTAGTGGCAGAAATGCTTCCTTGGCCTAGTTCTTTCAGAGTATCTGTCTTAAAGTTATCACTGGCAGAGGAATGTCACGGCAGGGGAAGGAGTTCACTATTGCTCTTCAGCTGCCCAGCCAAGATACTGGGCAGTATCCTACCAACTCCTCCACTGGTGGAAGAGAGTAGAAGTCCGCCAGGAGGGATTCAGGGACCCGCTTGAGACAAAAGCCACATGGGGCAGTAGCTAGAGAAGAATCGCAGCAGGTTGGACCCCTTTGGCTGCAAGATTTCTCTGGACTAATAATAATAATTAACTATCATATGGCAGTGTGTGTGGTATAGCGAGGAGATCCTAAGATTGTCCGGCAGCCAGAAGTTCTAGCTTTGTTAGCGTTATGCACCACCAGGTGGCAAGCTAGACTTGGGGGGGGGGGGGTTAGCAAGAGACGTTTCAGAGGTGGTTTGCCATTGCCTGCCTCTGTGTCACACCCTTGGTATTCCTTGGAGGTCGCCCATCCCAATACTAGCCAAGGCCGACCCTGCTTAGCTTCTGAGATCGGGCTAGCTTGGGCCTTACAGGTCAGAGCTTCTGGACTGCATTATACCAAGGCCCAGGCTAGCCCCGTCTCGTTAGATCTCAGAAGCTAAGCAGGGTCGGCCCTGGTTAGTATTTGGATGGGAGACCACTGAAGAAGTCCAGCATCTCTGCACAGAGGCAGGTGACGGCAGAGCACCTCTGTTCATCTCTTGCCCTGAAAACCCTCCGGGGTCATCGTGAAGTTGGCTGAAACTTGACAGCATTTCCCACCACCCAGGTTTTCAAACCTTGCCAAAAAAATACCCCATCTACCCTTGGTAAGGCTTCCAATTCATTCACCCCGATGAGGCTATAAACTCTTGATGGTTTTAATGATAGGTGAGAGTAGACACACACAAGCAAGGTACCAAGTTCTAGCTTGAAAGGAGATTCAAGCCTTGGCTAGTAGTAGAAGAAGAAGAGATTGGATTTATGCCCCGCCCTTCACTCGGAGTTGCAGAGCGGCTTAGAAACTCCTTCCCCTCCACACAACAGACACCCTGCATGTGGAGGAGTGAGGAATCAAACCCGGTTCTCCCAGATTAGAATCCACGCTCCTAACCACTACACCAAACTGGCTCTAGTATTTGGATGGGAGACCTCCAAGGAATACCAGGGTCCAGGGGTCATTTTGTAGAAAAAGAGCTAGGGGGAACTCATTAGCATAACTCATTAGCATATGCCACACCCCCTGACATCACCGGAAGTGTGTCATAAGGCCACACCCCGACATCACCGGAAATGTGTCATAAGGCCACACACCCCGCCCCCAACGGTCCCGGCCGCCGCCGGCCTTGCAGCTCCCACTCCCAACCCCCTTACA
>NW_015166523.1:134921-136050 GCF_001447785.1 Gekko japonicus
GGGCCCGGCGGTGGACCTGCAAGGCCGGCGGGAGTGCAAAGAAGCCCCGCGAAGGCCCTCCCTGGCCCCAGGCAGGCAGGGGTGGGGAGAGGCAGGGAGGAAGCAACTTACCCTCCCTCTTCTCCTGCCTCCTCCTGGCTGAATGAGGGCCGGAAGCAGGGGGCGGGGGTTCGTCATGTGCCCCGCCCCCTCGTACCTCACCCGGGGGAACTGCGTTCCCCCGCGTTCCCCCCGGAAATGACCTCTGCCAGGGTCGTGACGCAGAGACAGGCAATGGCAAACCACCTCTGAAACATCTCTTGCCTCAAAAAAAGTCTAGCTCGCCACCTAGTGGTGCATAATGCTAAAAAAGCTAAAACCTCTGGCTGCCAGACAATGTTAGGATCTCCCAGCTATACAACACACAATGCCATACGATAATTATAATTAGCTGGCATCCCCGCAGGGGACATTCCCTTTAAATCTGAAAAAAACATTGCGGAATTCTTATTGTAAGGGTGGTGGTGGGGAATAGTGTATCATCCTAGTCAATGGCCCATGGAAAGTTCGACCGGCATACCTTCCACACTGAAGGAGAACGGATCCACTTGAATCCCCGAGGCACCCAGATAATTCTTTGGGCCTACTGAGAGCGCAAGGGCACGGACAAGATCCTTGCTCGTCGGAGCAGGAGGTTGGAATATCACGTCAGCATAACATATTAAAGATCCGCCTCTGTAATCGAAGCAGAACAGAGATTAGGAAGGCTTCTCCGACGTCCCCATCAAAGCAGCTTACACTGGACTCTTCCGCTTTGACCTCACAGCAGCCCTCTTAGGTAGGCTACTCCAAACGAACAACAGTGAGTTTGGCTGCAGAAGCAGGACTCGAACCCGGATCTACCCAATCCAACCCTCGAACTGCTATGCCCACGGCAAATTCAAGGCTCGCAAAGAGAAGAGCACCCGAGACCAGTTAATTATTGCAGCATCATGTAGAAGTAGCACATTTACCTACCTGACCTCGCGGATGGTCACTTGCAGGAGATTTTTGTACTGCCCCAGGGTATGCATCAGCTGGAAGAACAAATGGTAACAGCGACTGTAACAGCAAGGCATGCAATAATCACTCACAGTCCCCCAGCCCCAGA
>NW_015166523.1:136147-138286 GCF_001447785.1 Gekko japonicus
GAAAGACCTCTGCCTGAGACCCTGGAGAGCTGCTGCCAGTCTGGGTAGACAACATTGACTTTGACTGACCAAGGGTCTAATAAAAATAATAATAACTGTATGGCACTGTGGGTAGAATAGTCAGGAGATCCTAAGATTGTTTGGTAGCCTAAAGTTCTTGCTCCTTTTTAGCATTAGGTGGCAAGGTAGACCTGTTTTCAAGGCAAGAGATGTTTCAGGGGTGGTTTGCCATTGCCTGCCTCTGCGTTATGCCCCCCTGGTATTCCTTGGAGGTCGCCCTTCCAAATACTAGCCAGGGCCAACCTCGCTTAGCTTCCGAGATCTGACGGGATCAGGCTAGCCTGGGCTATCCCAGTCCAGGGTTACCAAGGGTCTGATGAAATATAAGGCAGCTTCATGTGTTCAGGACTGTCAGGGAAGAGGTACCGGCTCAGCAGCAGAGCCCCTGCTTGGCATGCAGAAGGTCCCAGGTTCAATCCCCGGCATCTCCAGTTGAAAAGACGAGGCAGTAAGTGATGGGAAAGACCTCTGCCTGAGACCCTGGAGAGAGCAGCTGCCAGCCTGAGTAGACAATACAGTCCTTGATGGACCAAGGATCTAACTCAGTACAGGGCAGTTTCACGTGTATGCATATCAGCCAAGGCGTACACAGCAGTAATACTCAGTGGCTTGGGAAACCCCCCCCCCGGCTTTTTCTAAAAGCTATTCCCTACTGTGGCACCTGTCCCATGTTTTAGGGAAATGGGTTGGCAGGTGGGTCCCACCTTCACAAACAGCTGCTGTCAGAGAATAGGTAAGCTGTGAGCCTCTGTGAGATGCCTACTTCATGCCATGGGACAGAAGCAAAGGTGGATCTTTTGGCTGATGGCGATTGTACCTGTAGCTTTTCATGAGCCATGGAGTTCCACTGGCAAAACAGAACTTGTCAAGGCCAGGAAAGCTTTTCCCACACTGGCTAAGCTATTACGGAAGTGCCACATTAGGTCTTGTAGATCCCGGTCTGTTCTTCCCTGTTTTCCTTCTACACCTATTTTTTGTCTACACTCCAAAGGAGAATTGATATTTCAGCAGGTTTTGTCCCCGGCTACCAGTTATTGATTGATTGATTGATCTGATTTTTTTTAGTTGCCACTCCCCCAAAGGGCCTCGTGCCGACTGACATTAAAACCAATAAGGTAAAAAAACATAAAAACAAATAGCAAATCTAAACTATTAACATTAAAAATATTAAAATACGTGGCTATCACCACACCACGATTAAAACAGCCCGAACGTGTGGTTATTCTCCAAAAAGCCAACCTAAATAATTCAGCTTTGCACGCCCGGCAGAAACTAAGGAAGTCCAGCCTGGGTGTCATCCAAGAGCGCATTCCACAGGGCAGGGGCCACAATGGAGGAGGCCCTTCCCCTGGTGCCATGATCTGGGCTGTGCCAGCACGGCCTAGCCAGCCCAGGAAGCCTATGTACAGGGCCAGCCCTATCACTAGGCCTACTAGTATCTCGCCTAGGGTGGAGATACTAGCAGGATGCCAATTCCCCTGCCGCCGCCCCCACCCTGCCCAAAGCCCGCCCGCCCCCTTCCCACATGCAAAAGCACCCCCGGGCGCAGCGAGAGGGATGGGGCCACTGGTGGCGGGGCGCTTGCGGGGCGTTCTGATGAGGCAATTATGAGAATCGGGGGTGGGTTAGCAGGAGTAAGGGAGAAGGAGACAGAGACGGGAGCTTCATGTGCCACGCCTGCCGGAATGCCACTCGCCCGGGGGTCCCAGTGGGGCCGCGCACCCTTGGTGCGCCTCTCCACACTGCCAGGCTGGGCTGGCCCCTGCAGGGAATGGGAGGCTCCCCCCCCCCCCCCCAGCAGCCCTGGCCCAGCCCCGGGTGGGTCAGCATGCCAAGCCAACCTGGGCTCAGGGTCGCCACTGCTGCCATCCCGAAGAGGCTGGGGATGGCCGCGCTGGAGACCCGCACCCAGGTGGCGACGCAGGGACGTGCCGGGGGGCTTCGCTGGCCTCCCTTCCAAGCCTGAGCGGAGACGAAGCGGGGGTCGGCACCCACCGGCGGGAGGCCAAGGAGACCCCCTGGCCCAATCGCCCCCAGCTGGCGGGGCTCTCCCTTCCTCCCCCCCCCCCCCCACAGCGG
>NW_015166523.1:138937-141322 GCF_001447785.1 Gekko japonicus
TCATCCGAGGGAAAACTCTATGGTTTTCCCTCGGATGGTCGTGGCCCCGCCCCCAGCGTGCCTGGCGTCGTCACCTCACTTCCGGGTGACGTGTGTGCGGTGCGCGCGCGCGCTCCAGCCGCACGCGGGAGTCCCCCGGTAAGGAGATATTTCGACTTGGCATCCCTAGAGAGCTGCATTAGTTTATGTTTATTTTGTCTTTTCCTCACTGTTACACCTTTTCTTGTCTTGTTTCTCCCCTGCCCAGTTCTGTAGTAATAAACCTTTTTTGAGTGTGTTTCAACCATTCTCTGCCTGGGTCAATCACGCCTGTATTGCTCGGCTGTAAAAGGGGCTTGGGAAGAAGGTACCATGGGCCTCCCAAGGGACCATAAGTCCAGGGTGGTGGCGGCAGAAGGTGGAGACCCCCTGGGGTTGACACCTGGTGACAGCTAACCGGGCCATCCTGAGGCCAGGCACCTGCAAGAGGCCCCTAGATGATGATCAAAGGAAGCATGGGGGGTTGTAATGGGAAAGGTGGTCCTGTAGATATGAGGGCCCCAAACCAGTAAGGGCTTTGAAGGTTAACACCAACACCTGGAATTGGATCCAGAGGCTAATTGGTGGCCAGTGCAGCGGCCGCAGAATTGGACTAATATGAGCTGACTGTGATGTTCCGGTCAGCAACCTGGGAGCTGTATTCTGGACCACCTGCCGTTTCCGAAGCGTTAAATCCTTGCCACATAAAGTACGGAAGACGGCTAAGAGAATACGAACGGGCTTTGGCAGTTGTGCAGACCTGTTGTTTAAATGAGGCAAGATACCAGGACCCGAATGCGACTGTGGAGCAGCCCGCCAAACTATTTTCCGTCTGTGAGCAAGTGAGCATCGTGCTTTCCAGGGAGATGTGACGGAGCTCTTTGAACTCTCCCCACCTGCAACTGAGTGGCTTGAAATCTAGATTATTAGTATTTAGGGGGGTTACCCAACCAGTCTGCATCCCCACTGTATCAACTTGGTGATGTATTTTATATTATTAGATGCTTCCTGTAACTCTGCCATACGATAAATAATCTGAACTGTTTTCAAGGGTGGCCCTATGTAGAGTGAATTGCAGTAGTCCAATCTGGAGGTGACCATGCATGGGTCAATAGGGCAAGGTCTGATCCAGACAAATAAGGATGAATCCACCCAACACCTGATCTTTCGTCTCAGGTTTGTTGTATTCTCTTGCCACACCTCCAAAGCAGCATACACTGTTCCTCTGTTTCTTCATCTTCACAACAAGCCTGTGAGGTAGGTTAGGTGGAGAGAGAACAACTGGCCCAAAACTCTGAATATCAGTGTCAGGAGGCAACATCAGGGGAAGGCATCGGTCTCAAAGCCCTGTTGTTGGTCCTCCAGAGGAACTGGTTGGCCACTGTGTGAGACAGGATGTTGGACTAGATGGACCACTGGTCTGATCCAGCAGGGCTCTTCTGATGTTCTTAGGAAGGCCTCGGCCTCTCTGCCCTGTTGTTGGCCCTCCAGAGGAACTGGTTGGCCACTGTGTGAGACAGGAGGCTGGACTAGATGGACCACTGGTCTGATCCAGCAGGGCTCTTCTGATGTTCTTAGGAAGGCCTCGGCCTCTCTGCCCTGTTGTTGGCCCCCCCAGAGGAACTGGTTGGTTAACGTGTGGGACAGGAGGCAGGACTAGATGGACCACTGGGTCAGATCCAGCAGGGCTCTTCTCATGTTCTTAAAGTCTCAGATGGCAGAGTGGGGATTTGAATCCAGGCCCCCAAAAGCCTAATACCACCCTAACCACTACACTACACTGGATCAACTGTTTATTCACCCGTGTATCTGATTTGACAACTTGCTCTCCTTCTCCTATCAGAACAAGGGTTTGTTATGATTCTTCGCTTTTGTGATTGCTAACACTATTCGGTTGTCTACCGTATGAGTTACCCTTGGAGCTCTGCTGCCAAGAGAAGCCACATAGAAAAAAATATCAAGAATTGCCAGCAGGAACAAGGACAGTTAGGGCTCTCTAAAAGGTCTCTCGCATTGATGTTTCACGCCTACCGCCTTTGAGAGATCCCAGGAGAGGCTCTGGTGGGCCGCTGAAGAACGATCCAGTAGTTTCTCACTGAAGATTCTGTTGGTTACCAAGAAGGAAATGGGAAAGATCTGTAGACTCAGCCTAGAACCTAAGAATAAAAGCATCACGTCAGACTGGACAGGATACCTATAGAACCATAGAATCATATAGAGTTGGAAGGGACCTCCAGGGTCATCTAGTCCAACCCCTTGCACAATGCAGGGAATTCACAAATACCTCCCCCTCCACACCCGCAGTGCCTGCTGTTCCATACCCAGAAGATGACAAAAAAAACCTCCAGGATCCCTGGCCAAACTGGT